>NC_090188.1:6655626-6955626 GCF_024679245.1 Pseudorasbora parva | reverse complement strand
AAATAAACAGCTCATGAAGCCGCTTGTTATTTGTTGCAGCTTTGAAAAGCAAATTTAAACAGCCTAAAGCCTTGTTTTACTTTCGCCTGTCTCCGCTGAGCGCGCTCCTCCCCAAACGGACAAGGCGTTTATGCTTGACGCGCTCGCCGTTGTGCTATTCTTTAAAACGACAGAGGGCGACTCAGAGTAATTGTTCTATAAACCAACAGGAAAAAGCGTAGAGAAGAAGTGGGCGAATGTACACAGGCAATATTTACTTTAGTACATTTAACCAAAAACCACACTACTAAAGAATCAGTTAACCTTGGCTTTATATTATTACTTGTGACATGAGAACAAAATATATGTATGCAACTAAATTAACGATCTCTTAAATATTTCCTAATTTCACTAAACATTTTAGTGTCCTGATTTATTTATTTATTTGATTAAACCTGGATCTTTATTTAAAATGGCTTATTTCTGCTTTTGTAGGCTCATTCAGTAAATATAAGCACCTAATTTGTATGTGCAAACTGGGGGGCCGGTGTGATGAGACGTCATGCTCAGCTAGATTTGTTTGCCAGGAGCTTGTTTATCTTCGGATTCGGAGCAGCGCGCGCTGTTACAAAAAATGTACTGCACACCGCCAGGCGAAATGGGGTCTTGCGCACCCAACGCGCACAACCGCCCACTCCACGTTGATGTCATTTTTGCTGCGCGCACTCTCGCGCTCAAGCGTCGAGTATAAACATGGCTTAACGCCGTGTCCTTACCAGGCGTGACGTCAAAGTTTTCAGCTGCAATCAAAAAATAACTGAATAAATAAATAAATAAAAATCACAGCCAATCAAAAGCGTGTGGGTGGGCTCTCCCTACAAGTACACTGACTGCATTCGCAACTAAATTAAAGGTGCACTATGCAGCTTTTGTCCACTGGAGGGCGCCTATGCAAAACAAATGCGTAGTTTGATGACGCAAAGTGTGAGCGCAACATCTTGGGAGATGTGGTCTTCTCATCACAGCCGGTGAAAAATAGGACTCGGGAAAAAATCACGTTCATGCATGCGGTTATTAACGTTACTGTAGTCTAAAGCAGAGCAGGACCGAGTGTTGTGGACCTGAGCAAAGCTGCTGGAGCGATTGTTAAACAAATACCCGCCTTGCGAATACCGGGACTTTTATTATGACGGGACGGGACTCATTTGCCGGGCGCCTGCACAGATCCGCTCTTCCGGTTATGATTTTGAGGTAATGGAGCTCTGTTTATCATATTAGATACATTTAAGTGTGTTTAAAACGATGTTATGACGTTACTCCGTGGGTTCAGTTGTTCACACTGCTAAGAGTAAAGCGCTCCTGCCAAATAAAAGCCGAAACCGAGGGTAACGCAGATATGACGCAATTGACAGGCGACTCCCTCAAATGTAATGCTGCAACGTCCCTGTCCTTAGTTAAAATAGCAATTTTCTCACAATTTACAAATAGTTGGAAACATCTGGGATATTGTAGGTACTCAACTGAACAAAATATATAACACTGGCCAAGTGGTTTTTGGATATTTTACTGCAAAAATACTACATAGTTCACCTTTAATAAGTATATCAAATTCCTAAATCTTACACCGTTTTGGCATGATTAAAAATACATACTGATTGACAGACTTTTCATTTTTTATCATAGAAAACACTCGTTTGCTCACCTTGAGTTGACAGTTTGAAAATTAGCCGTTTTGTTTCATTTATTTTCAAGATCTGAGATGAATTATCCATTGTTGCTTTCAGTAAGGTTATGCATATAAAAGGTCACAATGATATTCAAACTGACTTTAAATTCTTTGAACATTAAATAAAGCACATAATCTGAAATTGTCATACTTTATATTTTTGCAGCCACAACGCCGCAGAAACAAAAAAAAAGTATAAAATAGAATCGTCATTAATTGCCGTTGGGGCTGGTTAGTGACCTACAAACTGATTAACATGGAAAAGATCATTTTTCTAACGTGGTTAGGACACAGTGAAGGCTTATAGGTCTGTTTCAGTATTATCATTGATTGTTTTGCATTGTTTAGATGGACTCATGCCATACCCTATTGTTTTTGTGAAAAGCCGCCACTAGGATGTAATATTTTGTGATACTTGAAGTACATCCTGACTTCATTCCAGAACAGGTCTAGACAATAAGGACGCCTGACAGGTAAAAAGATGCTTGGGACAGTTGACGGAACTGTCACTCACCCAGGCCAGTGATGCATCGCCAAAACCGTTTATCATTTGCACACGTTTTTAAGCCTTGACAATTTAAATATTCAAGCACAAGAGGATGTGAAATAACTCGATTTAATACACACTGTGTGAAGCTCATACATCACTATGTGAACGGGTCAACGTATACAAGGGATACAGCTTGGGCCGTTCCATTTCCTTTTAGGGCAACGTTGGTTCAATGACAAGTTACATATAAAGCGTAGTATTAGTATATAATAGGGATGGCTCGATACCACAATTTTGGCTTCGGTACGGTACCACAATCTAATACCGAAGTACCGATATTAAATCGATACCACAAGGTCTGATATTAGCGCAGGTATATTGGACGCGAATGAGAACAATTATGCAACTTTTGAGTTTATGAAGTGGGAAATTACCACAAATGTTTATTAGTAAATTAATCAGCAAAGCTTATCACATCAAATCAGTCATTTGAAAACTTTCTTGTGAGAAATAATTTCAGCAAAAATCTCTCAAAATTAGCAAATTGCTTCTGGTTTCAAAAGACATCGCACTACACTAAAGCAATCTGCATAATCCTATTCAACATTTCTCGCTCGTCTCGGGATGGATAACGGAAATCATTTGAACATGCAAGTGATTTTATAGCATTTCGTAATAACAGTTACAGGAGATATGAGAATACGACACACACACACACACACACACACACACACACTCCTGTCACTTAGTCACGCTCGCACATTACACATTAAGTTTCCTTAAACAGTCAAATACACAGAATTATGTACAAATGTCCGTCTTTAGTGAGTATTCACATAAACACAGTCGGGTGTGTCTAACGTGAATGTAAATAGTGTAATAGTACGCGTGCAAATATAATGAGATCTAAATGTCATTGGTTGAAACGAACGCTGGAGATTGTGATATTCGATCTTATGTTAGGCTATGTGTGTGCGTTGATCAGTGTTAAAAGAAAATAAATGTCTAAATGAGATGGTTTGAATGATTCACTGACCTGTCGATCTCTTCAGAAGTCCTAAAGTCAGGATAGTGACAGATGCTTCTTGGCTAGGTTTGATGGTTCTTCATCAGTTTTATAAGCAAAGTCATTACAAATGTCACTTCTACTCCTCTCTTTATTAATTCGTTTTGGGCATCTTGAGTGAGATTCAACTGCTTTATCCATTTTGTCCGTCTATGTTGTTGTCACGTTTGCCGGTTGTTTCGGCTCAGTTTGGGTAGCGCGCTGCCATCTAGCGGTGAACTTCGGAACAGCAGCATATACCGAAATGTGCCAAATCATGATATCGTACCGTTTTAAATAAAATATATACCGGTATTTTTCCAGTACCGGTATATCGCGCATCCCTAGTATATAACGACAACAGTTAAACAACATTATATATTTGTAATTTTTTTTAACAACACGATTTTGTCCAACACGAGTACAATCGGAATCTGAATGTGTGAGTGTTTTTACTCATGATTAACAAAACCCTATTTAGGAGTTGGTATCCTTCCACTCGCCAACTGATCGGCCTTAACTCCCGGTGCGGTACACGGCCGTTAATTTCTTTTCTTGTCTAAATTACGTCGAATTTATAGTCGCGGCTGTATATGTATAATGTATGTTATTATCATGAGGGCTGGAATGAAACACTAAACTAAATCACAAAAAAATGGCTTCACAGGTAGTTCAAGCCCAAACTCACAACACACAAGGGTCAACTAATAGGTTGTTGAACCACTGAGACAGATCCACCCTTAATTAGTCTATTTTAAAAATATGTATGGAGTAGAGCTGCACAATTAATCATTAAAAGACAGTGATCTTTATTCAAACACCCACACCATCTTATTCCTAAATGACAATGACTAGGCTGTCTATTAACCCTTTGACAAGTACAATCACAGCAGAACATGCAGTTCACAAGCTACACAAAGAGGTTTTTTTTTTTATTCACACAGTATCAATATTTCTGTTATAACAATATGACAGAAGTAAACACTTATGCCTATGGTAGTGATCAAAATAGATCAAATCACCTTCTGAAAGTAACGACACTTCAAATAAAGATTGTATCAATTACATTGTTACACCAGTAGTTGGAGACAAGCAACTAATAAAAATGTATTTGTTGTTGAATTAAGAGATTTGTTCAAAAACACTGATTCACCCAGTAATGAAACAAAGTCCTTATAAATGAGTCATTAAATCATTTATTTAAACCAATAATTTCAAATTGATTGAATAGACTGCAGCAATTAACATTTTGTCAGATCCAAACACCATGTTTTTTTTGTGTTTACTTGTCCATTTAGAATCATGGGAGAAATCTCTAATGGACTTTTTTTGTTGGACTTTAAACAAAAAAGTATGTAGTATTAGCAGGCAGTCTTGGCGAGTAACCTCTCATTTGGTAACATCTTATCTGAACTTGCACAATTGTGTAAGAAAATGTGGATCAGTACATTAGATCTGTGCATTAGGTCTTAAAGAGACAACAGCCTAATTTACATATTGCTATTTTTTTTATCACAATGAAAAAAATAACTACAAAAATACTTACTTTAATTGATCACTTTTTTGTGGTCTGGCCAGTGTAAACTTTGGCAAGCAAGTCAAAATTGAAACCACTTAGCCCTGGATTTACAGTCTAATTTACACAAAACAGCAGACTGAGCCTTATAATAGCTTAGTTACTGAGTAATGTGAGAAGGGCTGTGTGATTAAATCACTTGATAAATAAGCCATGAAACACGTATTAACTGGTATACCATCATCAGCGTTTTATCCAACAGTTATTATATTTACTTATTATCCAAACATCTTTTTTAATGGCTAAAAATAAAAGGCTGTTGAAAAATCACCTGCCAGAGGTCTGTGTCGGTCTTACCCAGATCTGGTGCATTTGTTTGGAGAACAGACAACGTAGAGTGTCAAATGACTGCACCTGTGAGCCTGACACATGCTTGAAGAAGAGCCCTGATTGCTATGTCACTCAAGCAAAAGTCTATCTATCATTTTCATCTATCCATCATTGTACTTTGATTCTGCTATATAAAGACACTGGCTGTCTCAAAACCTAGGGAGGTGTCTACCTAGACAGAATTTAAAGACATCAGAGGTGTGTACCAAATGATCAACCAGCTGTCTAGGTATGCTACTCACTAGGATTTGACATACAGCACACAAATTATGTCCCCAATGATACCAAAATCTGTTTTAAGATCCTACAGTGCCAACATCTACAAAACCCACTAGGTGGGATGCACACTATGTTTTGAGATGCAGGAAAAAATATGTAAAAACATGCCCAAAACGTTGCCTAGGACAAGGATTTTGAATTCTAAAAAAATTATGTAAAATGTATTTAAATAAACTGATACTTTATCTAACAGTACAGCATTATATTAACACATTCCACTGTATAAATTGGGACCTAATAAATAAAAATAGGGTGGCTTTTTAAATTTTAGGATGGAAATCCCTCACAGTATGATAATCACATTTAAGAATCCATAGCATCTAAAAGATTGCAAACCCTTGGTCTAGTAAGCCAACATAGTTTTTTGAAATACAGCACTTATCCTTACTACTAGTTACTAGGTAGGCTGCAAACTAGGTTCTGAAATATAGTTAAAAAATGGTGCCACACTGCCACTTATAACTGCAAACGTGTTTTCTTGGTAGGCAGCACATTAGGTTTTGAATATAGCCAAAATAATATTAATAATGATGCAGGCTGGGCAGGTTTAGCAATATCTCAAAAAAACGATGTCCCATCGTCCTTATGATGCCCCAAAAAATTCTGCAGACGTCTATTCACTAAGTTTTTATCTATAACATCACCATTATACAATATATAATGTAAAAATATGCTGTACATACAAGGTGTTCAAACACAGCCTATGATTGTGATAGAGAACAGTGAAATATCAGTGATCTGTCAGTCCAGCTAACACGTCTCGTTAAAAACTACAGGATCGCCCAAATCTGCTTTTGATCAGCCCTGCTGTTTAAATGTGACACGTGTTTGATGGAATTGTATGTTTTATGCGTGTATTTGAGGAGAAAAGGCAGCTGTGGATGTGAAAAACAGGAGTGGTTGTTCCCCACCCCCATCCATCGGCCTACAACAATGAACAACAAACACTCCACATTTCATTTACATTTATCGCCTTCATCCACATCAAATTCGCCGCACGGGTACACTCACGTGTAAAATGAATCATCTTACCCCCAAAATCCACAAGGGCAGCGGGGAGGAATACTAGGCGGCTTGCTGCGCTCGCTTCCTGTGTCCCCCATGGCGGCGATGTGAAGGCGGCAGGTTTCTGCAGGAAACACCGGGGATCCACTTGCGGCCTAGTGCTTGTGCGGGAGTTCCTCGGCTCGACGTTTGATGAAAAACGCTTTACAACGAAATCCCCGAGCTGAAAACGCAGCGTAAGAACTGATAGATACAGAAACGAGCAGCCGCTACTATAAATTCGACGTAATTTAGACAAAATTCAAGAAATTAACGGCCGCGTACAGTCCGACGGACCGCACCGGGAGTTGAGGCCGATCAGCTGGCGAGTGGAAGATACCAACTCCTAAATAGGGTTTTGTTAATCATGAGTAAAACACTCAAACATTCAGAATCCAGTTGTACTCATATTTACACAAAATCGTGTTGTTAAAAAAGTTACATATATATAATGATGTTTAACTGTTTGTCGGTATATACTAATACTACGTTTTAATAACTTGTCATTGAACCAACGTTGCCCTAAAAGGAAATGGAACGGCCCAAGCTGTATTCCTTGTTTGTAAAGGGGATTTGTGCTTCAAATCTGTTTAAGTACAAGACCTGCTGAAGACCCCTGTATAAGATGAGCTGCTCACGATGGCCTTGACTACAACACATATTTGAGCAGGACGCAAAAAAAGTCATTAGAAATATGGAATAACATTACAAACACATGACATTGAATAGCACATTGACAACACACTGGCTCAAGGCCATACAGTATTTTCTCTTTCCATCGCTCTTCACTGCCAGGGGATTCCAGTTATTGAATTGTATATACACAAAGTAAATTATATAATATATGAGCCTTTTTAGTACGACTAACACAAATTGCTTTATGTTGAAAATATTCATGGTTCAAAATTTTAAAAAAAATCATGTGGTTTTTCATCTACAATGATTCATTAATGAACTTGAATACTTCAGGAATACTTCCAAGATCTAAAGATGCTGCTTCATGGATAGATAAATATGGATTCTGTTCACATACTTAACACCATCATAGATATTAAGGTTAAAAAAAATGAAAGCCAAATAAATTTGTACATAGGAAATTGGTGGATGTAATAGAAAGTTCTAGCCAACTCTAGAACGAGTCTGGTATATCAGTCAAAATGTCAGATTTTGGAAATAAAAAATGCTGGAAAAAAACACTGCACAACATAGATTTAATGTTCACATTTTTATTATTATAATATTCTAACAATATTCTGACTTCTGCTGAAAGCACCAAACATTGGACATGTAAGCATCAGAACTGCACCACGGAGCAATGGAAAAGTGGCTTGGTCTGATGAATCACGTTTTCTTTTGCATCACATGGATGGCCGGGTGTGTGTTGCTTACCTGGGGAACGCATGGTACCAGGATGCACTATGGGAAGTGATGCTTTGGGCAATGTTCTGCTGGAAAACATTGGGTCTTACCATCCATGTTGATGTTATTTGACACATAGCACCTACCTAAGCATTGTTGCAGACTGTACACCCTTTCATGTAAATGGTATTCCCCTTTTTGTGGCCTCTTTCAGAAGGATAATGCGCCCTGCCTCAAAGCAAAAATAGTTCAGGAATGGTTTGAGGAGCACAAGTTTGGGTAATGGTGCTGGCTTGGCCTCCAAATTCCCTAGATTTCAATCCAATCAAGCAACTGTGGGATGTGCCGAACAAACAAGTCTAATCCACCTCACAACTTACAGGACTTAAAGGATCTGCTGCTTACATCTTGGCACCAGATACCCCAGGACACTTTCAGGGGTCTAGTGGAGTCCATGCCTCGATGGATTAAGACTGTTTTGGCAGCAAAAGGGGAACCAACACAAAATTAGAAATATTAGTAATAATGTTATGCCTGAGGTTTTACATTCTTGATAAGCACATTTTTTAAGCATTGTATTAGTTTATCACATGTTTACATTACTGCTACAAACAAAATAGCAGTAAGAACACAATTCATGACACGGTAATATACAAGTAACATATATTTATATAAAATCATTGTGCCTATGAGAAATTGGAATTCATGATTATAATAATAAAACTACAACATAAACATGTTGTTTTGTGACAATGTGCCCCAAAAGCAGTCAAGTCACCTTTAGTGCTTTATACAATACAGATTGTTTCAAAGCAGCTTTACAGTGATAACAGGAATATGATTCAGTGATGTAGTTATTTTTGTGTGTTTAGCTAGCTCTAAAGGAAAATAGTGTCATTGTCTGGCTGAAGCCAGTTCAGGGTTGATTCACTTCCGATGTAAAGATCATCAGATTTCATCTTTAAAGCAGTTCTGCAAAAAACAGTGATGTCATCATCCAGCTCAGTTCAGTTCTCATCCAATAGTGTCAGTGCAGCAAAATCAGTAATATTACTTAAAGGGGGGGTGAAATGCTGTTTCATGCATACTGAGCTTTTTACACCTTTAAAGACTTGGATTCCCATCCTAAACATAGACAAAGTTTCAAAAACTAATGTTGGACGTTTGATGGAGTATTTCTGTGTTAAAAATACTCCTTCCGGTTTCTCACAAGTTTCGGCGAGTTTTTTTCGAGTATGGGTCTACTTGACGTTAAATAGATCGGAAGGTCCTTGTATGGGCTGTACGGGCTCTTCTCCCGGTAGGGTGCGCGCGCGCATAACTAGAGGGAGAGAGAGGAAATGCACGCCGTAAACAGTCTCTCAGGTGCAGATCCAGTCGTCCGTGAACACTTGTGGCGCGCCGCGCTCCACTTTATTCCTGTGGGTGACGTCGAGCGACTTCAACGCTTCAGCACAGCATTCCGGGAAGGCAGCGCTGCATTTGAACCGATTTGAACGCAGAAAGGACGGGAAGCTTCAAGGCATCGCTTCAGTCGCGTCGCAAAGTGGATTTCCACGGTCACTGCTGTCACAGGACTTCACCAAATCATACCAAAGAAGTGTGTTTTTGAAAGAGCGGTCCCAGCGATAAAGTTCGGTCCTGCTTTGGAAGCAGCCGGTGAGTAAATCAACTTCAAATGTCTCTGCTATTGGCTACCGTCGCATGAGTAAACATCAGTAAACGATACGATCGCGTGCTTCGTCATTAAAATGCGCTAACGGTTACTCCATTGTTGTTCTGTATAACATTAGTCTGACTCTGACGTGCAAAACCGTTTTGCTTGCTACCTCTAAGGTCTAGTCACATACAATAGTCCATAAACCGAATCATGTCCTCATAAACTGCGCGTAAAGACACACAAAGGCCCCTAAATACAGTACATACCACAGAGACGGACATCCTGATGTTGCCGTTTTTCCTGTTCAATTTATTTCAGCCTCAGATTTGATTGGGGATCATTATCTGTATTAGCTGAGATAGCGATGGGCTTCTCCACGCTTGAGGACATCACCGCTTTGTGCACATTCGTCATTCTTTAGCTCCGCCCACACGATACGCCTCCAGGCGCTCGTTTTTTTCCGGAAAGACTCGGTACAGCCCATATTTCTTTTATAAATATGATAAAACTAAAGACTTTTCGGAGATATGAAGGATGCAATACTACTCTATAAGTACTCAAGATTGACATGAGATTGACTGAAACTGAGTGTTTCACCCCCCCTTTAATATAAAGTGTGCCCAACTAAGCTAGCCAGAGTCGACAGTGGGAAGAAATCCAAACTCCATCAGGAGACAGAAAGGGAGAAAAAACCATGGGAGAAACTAGACTCAGTCAGAGGGGCCAGTTCTCCTCTGGCCAGTAAGAGCTTAATTCATGAAACAACAAAAATAAAAAGTAACATATTAATATATCTATTCATTGTGGCTAATTCAAATTGTAATTAATAATTACAGTAAAAGGTCCCACTTTAAATTAGGTGTCTTTAACTACTATGTAGTATGCACTTACATTTAAATAATTATTCTGTCAACCCTTCCCTCACACCTTAAACCTGACCCTAACCAACTTATATCCCACCTCAATAGCAGAACAAGTGTTTTGCAAAACATCATTGTACTAATTTTTGTATGTAATTGGATAGTAGTTAAAGACACCTGATGTGAACCCTTAACTGTCACTACCTAAATCTAAATGGCTGTAATTCAAGAATGCTTTGGAATATAGACCTACATTTGGTCTTCTTTAAAAGACACAATTTTATATATAAAATGTTTTTTTTACAATAGGGCTGTGCGATACTGAAGAAAAATGCGATATATGCATTTGTTAAAGGGGGGGTGAAACACTCAGTTTCAGTCAATCTCATGTCAATCTTGAGTACCTATAGAGTAGTATTGCATCCTTCATATCTCCGAAAAGTCTTTAGTTTTATCATATTTATAAAAGAAATATGGGCTGTACCGAGTCTTTCCGGAAAAAACCGAGCGCCTGGAGGCGTATCGTGTGAACGGAGCTAAAGAATGACGAATGTGCACAAAGCGGTGACGTCCTCAAGCGTGGAGAAACCCATTGCTATCTCAGCTAATACAGATAATGATCCACAATCAAATCTGAGGCTGAAATAAATTGAACAGGAGAAACGGCAACATCAGGATGTCCGTCTCTGTGGTATGTACTGTATTTAGGGGCCTTTGTGTGTCTTTACGCGCAGTTTATGAGGACATGATTCGGGTTATGGACTATTATATGTGACTAGACCTTAGAGGTAGCAAGCAAAACGGTTTTGCACGTCAGAGTCAGACTAATGTTATACAGAACAACAATGGAGTAACCGTTAGCGCATTTTAATGACGAAGCACGCGATCGTATCGTTTACTGATGTTTACTCATGCGACGGTAGCCAATAGCAGAGACATTTGAAGTTGATTTACTCACCGGCTGCTTCCAAAGCAGGACCGAACTTTATCGCTGGGACCGCTCTTTCAAAAACACACTTCTTTGGTATGATTTGGTGAAGTCCTGTGACAGCAGTGACCGTGGAAATCCACTTTGCGACGCGACTGAAGCGATGCCTTGAAGCTTCCCGTCCTTTCTGCGTTCAAATCGGTTCAAATGCAGCGCTGCCTTCCCGGAATGCTGTGCTGAAGCGTTGAAGTCGCTCGACGTCACCCATAGGAATAAAGTGGAGCGCGGCGCGTCATAAGTGTTCACGGACGACTGGATCTGCACCTGAGAGACTGTTTACAGCGTGCATTTCCTCTCTCTCCCTCTAGTTACGCGCGCGCACCCTACCGGGAGAAGAGCCCGTACAGCCCATACAAGGACCTTCCGATCTATTTAACGTCAAGTAGACCCATACTCGAAAAAAACTCGCCGAAACTTGTGAGAAACCGGAAGGAGTATTTTTAACACAGAAATACTCCATCAAACGTCCAACATTAGTTTTTGAAACTTTGTCTATGTTTAGGATGGGAATCCAAGTCTTTAAAGGTGTAAAAAGCTCAGTATGCATGAAACAGCATTTCACCCCCCCTTTAAATAATGCGATATTCGATACGATATTGCTTTTACTGTGTAAAAAAGATTAAAATGATTTATATTTTTTAATTTAAAAATTGAGAATGATACTGTCACGCCCTCACAATCATCAGTCACTGCCACGCCCACTCGTTCCCCATCACCATCATTCTGAACACCTGGGCACCATCACCAGTCACCACTACATCAACCCGGCTCACCTTCACTCCCATTGTCTGGTCTTGCACCGATCCCACAATTGACTACCTGTCCTTCCAAGAAGCCCTCATCTGTACCCATCTTCGTTATCTTCATCTTCACCACCATCATCGTCTTCACCTTCATCGTCCGTCGTCTGAGTGTCACCCACCTTCTAAGTATCACCTGTGTTCGAAACCTCTGTTAATAAACCTTGCACTTACAATAATCCCTCTGTGTACTCGTCTGTGTCTGACAGAAGACCAGACCAAATGTAGAGCTCTTAGGACACATGCGGGGACCGCACCGCAGACCACTTCACCATGCTGGTTCATGCTGTATGGTCCTCACTGGTTCACGACACTCCCTCCACCGCTACCCATGCTAGCATATCATCACCTGCACTACTGGCACCCGCTACTTCGCCAGCTGCCTGCGTAAGTCCCATGGCCCGACCAGCGACCTACAGCGGCACGGCGGAGGATTGCAGTGGGTTTCTCTTACAATGTTCCGTGTATATGGAAGCGAATTCCCATCTGTTCTACAGTGAGAGAGGCCGGGTGGTGTTTATTATCTCATTACTCTCAGGCCGAGCCCTTCAGTGGGCACAGTCGTTATGGGCAACGAATGCCCCCGTCATCGGCTCCACCACAGCCTTCTGCACTCATCTAAAAGAGGTATTTGGTCAACAAACTGCCCAATTATCTGTCCATGATCAACTGTTTTCTATTCGCCAAGGCAAACGAGAGACAGCGAGTTCCTATGCACTGCGTTTCCGCACGCTGGCCTGTATGAGCGGATGGAAGGAATCAGCCCTCGTCACCGCCTTCCACCACGGCCTCCTCGCTGAAATCAAGCAACTCATTGTGGTCTACGAGGACGCTATGGGCTTGGAAGCCCTCATCCAGAAAACCATCTTCATGTCTCAACGGTTATCTGCCTGTGGCCTCTCCTCAGCCGCTGCCGATCCTCCGCCCACTCAAACATCTGTCGCACCTCCAGCACCTGAACCCATGCAGATCGACTCATACCATCTAACCACCACCGAACGCCAACGCAGGATCTCATTACATCTGTGCCTGTATTGTGGGGGAAATGGACATGGCATGACGACCTGCCCCATGCGACCTACTCGGCCAGCAGAAAACTTCATCGGTCAGCAAACCCTTGAAAAGTTAACCGCCCAACGTCAACGTTGTCCCGTCGACCTCAAAATCACCACCATTCAGGGAAAACCGCTGGGCCGAGGTTGTGTCCGCCATTTCTCCCCCACACTTACACTATGCATTGGTCATCTGCATGAGGAAACCATCATGTTCATGGTGCTGGAGGAGTCAACTACGGACATCATCCTGGGATGCCCCTGGCTCATCTTGCACCAGCCGCATATCCACTGGTCCACCGGAGAGATCCTGCAATGGGGTGAGAACTGCCTTGATTGTTGTATTCATCGTCCTCGCCGAAAAGGTCCATTATCATCGTCAGTTCCTCCATCATTACCTGTCCAGTCCACCTCAGTAGAGTCCTGAAACTCAAGTCAACGTGGCCATTCCCCCAGCTTACCGGGCGTTCCAGGATGTCTCCAGGTTGGCTACCAAACTACCACCCCATCGGCCATGGGACTGCGGCATCGACCTCCTGCCTGGGACTACTCTACCTAAGGGCCGTGTCTATCCTCTGTTCAGCCCGGAACAGAAGGTCATTGAGGAGTACATGCACGAAGCGCAACAGCAAGGGTTCATCCATCCATCGACCTCCCCTGCCGCTTCAAGCTTTTTCTTCGTGGCCAAGAAGGACGGAGGCTTGTGGCCGTGTATCGACTACCGTCAACGTTACCAAGTTTAGTTATCCTCTTCCTCTGGTCCCATCCGCGCTAGAACAGCTCCATGGGGCCACCATCTTCTCCAAACTCGATCTCAGAAGTGCCTACAACCTCATTCGCAAGGGAGACAAGTGGAAGTCCAACTCACCCTCCGTCTTCCAAAATTACATAAATGAGGTATTTCATGAATTCTTAAACAAGTTTGTCATCGTCTTTATCGACGATATCCTCATCTATTCTAGTGACCTGAGGGAGCATGAAGAGCATGTCCATCAAGTCCTGCAAAAGCTCTGAGACCATACCTTTATCTCATGCTCAAGAAGTAGGAGTTCCACGTCTCCACTGTCCAGTTTCTTGGGTACATCCACAAGCAGGATGTTCAGTCTGCGCCATTGCCAACACCCCTAGGGGACTCCCCGAGGGCAAGCTGGCCCCTCTTCCGATCCCCGTGCAACCCTGGAGCCATCTGGGGATCAACTTCATGACCGACCTGCCATCATGCCAAGGTTTCACATATATCCTAGTCAGTGTCGACCGATTTTCAAAATCCTGCAAACTCATCCCCTTCAAAGGCTTACCTACCGCGTTGGAAACCGCAGAGGCACTCTTCACCCAAGTCTTCCGACATTTTGGGCTTCCGGAAGACATTGTTTCCGACCAAGGACCCCAATTCATCTCTTAAGTGTGAACTGCCTTCTTCTGTGTCCTTCTGTTACCATCCTCAAACCAATGGCCAGACTGAACGTAAGATCCAGGAGATCGGGAGATTCCTGAGGGAATACTGCCACCAGAATCAGGAGAGTTGGAGCCAGTTTCTGCCCAGGGCCAAATATGCCCAGAATTCGCTCCAGCAGTCCACCCCAGGGCTCACCCCATTCCAATGTGTCCTCGGCTACCAACCACCTCTCTTCCCCTGGACGGGTGAGCCCTCGGAGATCCCAGCGGTGGATTAGAGGGTCTGGGACTCAGCGCAAGTGCAACTCCAGCAGGCAGTCTGGAGACACAAGCACCACGCTGACGCCAAACGCCTTGCCGTAAGCTGAGTCCCCGATACATCGAACCGTTCACGGTAGACAGGCAGCTGAACGAAGTCACCTACTGCCTTCAACTTCCACCCACCTACAAAATTTCACCATCATTTCACGTATCCTTACTCAAGCCCTTCACTGAACCTGTCCCTTCTTTACCCACAGATCCTGGTGATGGTGCCGTAACTCCTCCTCCTACCATCTACGAGGACCCATCAGTCTACCCGGTGAGAGCCATCCTCGACTCGCAGAGCACTCGAATGATAGCCAATTTATGATGATTGCTAAAATATATGAAGAAAGGCAATTAAAAAAAAGAGTGCCAAGCACACAAGTGCCACAAGAGTCCTGAAAAAAGAAGCCAAAGCATCTCAATCAACCTCAGGTGACTGACTGGATGCAGTATAGGTCATAAACCCCACCCTCTCATGAAATGTACTGGGACATAGACAAACTAAACAACCAAATTACACTTCAAATAAAAAAAAATCCAAAAGATGATTTGTCATTTTAAGCAGTTATCATCACGATTTTAAATGATAAACTTTTTTAAAAACAAACAAACACTTGTACTTACATCTTTAGAAAGTTAGAAAGTTTGGTTTTAGTTAATTACTTGATGCTATAAAAACGGGGGTGGGACGTTATGATTGACAACTGAGATTGACAGCGTCCCTGATCGAAGTAGTCATTGAGGCACCAACGGACATTTACTGTTTAACAGTATAACATTTCCCCCAACTTTTTTTCCACAAGGCTTGATGTAAAAAAAAAATGTCAGTATGCAAATATTCAGGGTCCAAAAAGTCTGTCTACAGAATTTGTAAAGCAAATTTAGTCACCGCTTCATGACCTATCAAACATTGTAGCAAGTGATCCTTTCTGTATCAGCATATGCTGTGCAACCTTGTGCTGAACATGAGCGGAGGGTGGAATGATTCCCTTTCAAAGCAACATCTTCCCTCATCACTGGCTAAGTCCAGCCTGAGGCCTCCAGATCTCCTGAGACCCTCCACACAACTTCAAAGACAAATTTCCCCTCATTTCTACACACAGAACTTTAGGAATTAATGAGAAACTGTTTCAAAGATGACAGAACTATAATGTAGCTTGAGCGCTTCAACAGTGACACAGATTTGCTTTATTTCGCAACGTTTCGTTCACTCGAGTCGCACACAAACACCGAACAGTCACTTAGGAAAATAACCATCTGATTGATACACATATTCATGAGGGTTTACAAGAGTTCATGTCAACTCTTCAACTTTTTACAGAGTTAGAAATCCCCATGTACCCTCTGTGTTGTTTCCTGCCTGAAGAAAAACTACAAAGACGACACTCTCAAAGGAGGTTTGATTATTTAATGGGGAAAATCAGGAGGTGCGGTGCAGAGAGACCTTGAAGATGTATTGATGTGCAAAAAAAGAGACAGAAGCTCAAGGTGCCTGGAAGAGCGGGAAAACAACTGTGATAATTTTTGCAGTGAATTGATGAACATGAGTGAACTTTCATGCTTTTCAATAACACTGCAACAAGGCCTTTGGGTAAAATATACTCAGATTTCACTTTTATATCAAAGTAGGTACATTCAAAAGCTTCCTTTGAGTGCTACAATGAAAACAATGGTTTCAGAGGCCCCGTTTACACCTGGTATTAGGATCCCTTTTCTTCAATCGGATCACAAGTAGACAAGAGAGAGACAAACTCCCATTTACATCTAGTGTTTTAATTCTCTTTTGAGAATTAAGTCTTTTTTTTTGAGTCTCTTTTGTCTACTTTCAACCACTTCTGTCCTGATTTCTTTAAGAGGAGGGTCTGAGCGGGTAAATGTATGTTTTTTTCCCCCAGATCTTTCAATCTAATGGACAAAATATGATTTAATTTACTAATGAATGCACCCAGAGACAACAAAAAAGTATACTGAGAGCACAGCTTTCATTTCTGCTCTGAAAGCCACAAGACCAGCCGAACACTGTGAGTGTTAGAAATCAGGAATGGTGAGAGAACATTGTGCTTGGTATGATTTCCTTCTTCAAACCAAACTTGGGTCTCCAGCCGACAAAATTTAATTCCTGTCTGACAAGCGCGCTTCCTGTGTTTAAGCATTAGGTCAGTAGGCAAAGAGTACTGTTTGAACTACGCTCTTAGAAAAAAGGGTTCATTGGGGTTTTACATAGAACCACAGGGTTCTTCACTCCAAGGTTATTATAGTTTTGCTTTTTTAAATTATTTTTTATTTTATTATCGTTTTCAATTTTGCTACAAATTTCAGTTTAGTTTTAGTTAGTTTTACAAATGGTTTTGCTAGTTTTAGTTTAGTTTTTATTTTGCAAATACATTTCTATTTAGTTTTTATTTATTTAGTTTCAGTTTTAGTAATTATAGTTTAGCAGTTACCATAATGAAGTGTAGAGACCAAATCAAGGTTTTTAATTTCAGCAAAGTTTAATTAACTGATTAGAGTTTAATCTTACTAAACATCCTTAAATGAAATAACTTGATAAACGAGCATTATTGTTTAAACCCAGGACGGTCTTACAAAACATGCAGTAAAGTTGGGTCTTCACCTTTGAGCAAAAAAGTTCGAGTCAAACTATGACCTATACAAACAACGATCTGGAGATTAAAAATGACAGAAATTATATTTTGATATTAAAAAATTATATTTGATATTTTTGACATAGGTTAATACTCAGAGGATCTATCTTAAAGAACAAAATAGATGCAACGTAAAATATAAAAGTAAAAATTATAAATTCCAGACAAACTCACTCATAACAGATGAAATATTGTTAAACAATTAAAAGCTTATTTTAATTTCTTCAGTAGTACAATGTAGGCTAGCAGTGTAAGACCACAGCTAAAGTCATCTGAATACAGCCAACACACACTGTTGTGCTGTGTGTGTGTGTGTGTGTGTGTGTGTGTGTGTGTGTGTGTGTGTGTGTGTGTGTGTGTGTGTGTACATGTTTTTCTAGCCTGGTGAGGACTTCAAACTGAATGCACACAGACTCATGGGGACTCGTGTCACCGTGGGGACCTAAATTGAGGTCCCCATGGGTACAAAAGCTTATAAATCATACATAATGAGTTCTTTTGAAAATGTAAAAATGTAGAAAGTTTACTGTGATGGGTAGGTTTAGGGGCAGGGGCAGTGTAGGGGGATAGAATATATGGTTTGTATGGTATAAAAACCATTACGCCTATATGGCAAGTCCCCACAAAGATAGCGCACCAGACATGTGTGTGTGTGTGTGTGTGTGTGTGTGTTTGTTGTGCTATAATTGTAAAGGGGACCAATGTCCTCACTTATCTAGTAAAATATTATGATAACTGACTAGTAAGGACATTTGACTGGTCCTCACTAGTTAAAAAGGCTTATAAATCGGCCAAAACATGTTTTTATTTAAATCTATTGTTTTGCACGTTCTTGGGATGGGTAGGTTTAGGGATAGGGATTGGGTTAGGGGATATAAAATATCATTAACCTGATATAAAATCAATGGAAGTCCATGCAATGTCCTCACATATATAGTGAAACAAACCTGTGTGTGTGTGTCCTGGTATTCCCTACTTTGTGGGGAAATGTCTCCACACAGATAATAATATTATTAGTAGTAAATGATTATGATAACACCTTTGAGCCTGTCAATATTATGCAAACATGAAATCTCAAACGCACAGTAGGCTAGTAACGTTATTTGCTAATATAGTTGCTGACTTTTGCGCCTGCGTCTCTCGTCACATAAGAAACGGCTTCTAAAACAGTGAGCTTAAAAGAAGTTCAACGTGCGTCTCATTACTTTGTGTTATTTCCCCTTTCACTGCCACAGACGCATTGATTCTTTGTGAACTGCCGTTTAAGACTAGCGATGTGTTGCCTGTCTGCACGCGTCCGTCACAGGACAGCGGTTAATCTCCTCAGATCGCTTCACGCGCAGTAGCGCAATATACAGACACTCCCTCAACCGCCACAGTCAGATTTTCCACCACATTAAAGAGAGCTTATTAATAACGAAAACGAATATTTATTTTTGCTAATTATTATTTTATTTCAGTTAGTTTTTTATTAAGAGTAGTTAGTTTCGTTTAGTTTTAGTTTTTTATTTATTCAGATTTTTTAATTTTATTTCAGTTTACGAAAATGTTTTTTGACCAATAGTTTTAGTCTTAGTTTCAGTTTTCGTTTACGAAAATAACCTTGCTTCACTCAACTCTAAAGGACCTGTTATGCTAAAAAAAGGTTCTATAATGACAAGAAAGAACCCCTTTTGTCACAAAGGTTCTTTTAGGCCCTTTCACACCGGACAAATAAAGAAAAAGCTAAGCGAATATTTCGCGTCAAAACCAACATCAGCCGCGACTTGAATTTGCTATGTTTCAGAGCTCCAACATTCCAAAACATTCGCGGCAACAGCTGAGAAAACACGGACACTTCCTCATTCAATGAAGACAAGCTTTTCATTTTATTTAAAAGAGCGAAAAGAAGGTTTTGGGTGCACCCAGTCTTAAAAGAACAGGGAGTCAGAAGGGGAGGATGCTAATCTTGTTAAGGAGCTAAAACTTTATCATGACCGGTTCTGCACTTACTTTCTAAAGTTTGTGGGACAATTTGAGGAGCTCCAGAGACGGTAACGTTAGCACATCTGACGAGACAAACACACACTTCAGGAACCAATCGATCCGGAGCCGCTGTTTCCAGTTGATCACAATGTAAACATTTAAGTGCCACAGTAGACATACTAATGGCAACACATTCACTTTCCATAATCGCGGACACAAGGTTTAGAAAAAAAGTTATTGCCGTCTGTAAACACAACAGTAAACACAGCTGCAAGTGCACAGCTTTGACTAGACCTACAGCTGTCTCAAGAGAAATGGCACACCTGGCAAAGGTTAATGTAGATTGAATAGCTTGTGACATCAACTGGACATTTCGTCACCTTTGTTTCCTCATTTGTGATTGGTTTAAGCCATTTTTGTCGCTGCTAGAGTAAAAGAAAAAACAACAACATCGAAACAGGAAAAAACAAATGTTGTTTTTTTGCCGCAGCACATTCGCATTTGGTGTAGAATCGCTCATTACACAAACAGTTGATCAAAAAATAAAACCATTGTGCAAATTATTTGCATGTCAAAATTACGTCCAGTGTGAAAGGGCCTTTAGACTATTAAATAATTATTTTTATTTGTTCATTTATTACATTATTCTGCAACATTTTGTAGTTGTAATTCAATTATTGTTTATTAAACTGTTGTAGTAACTTAATATCACATTTTAATCATGCTGATTTTTGGAGGAGAAAAACTGAAATAGCACTCTTCTGTTGAGACATTCAGATGGTAGAGTCAGAATTTGGCGTTAACAGAATGAGAACACGGATCCATCATGCCTTTTACCACTGTACAGACTGGTGGTGGTGGTGTAATGGTGTGGGGGATGTTTTCTTGGCACACTTTAGGCACCTTAGTGCCAACTGGGCATCGTTTAAATGCTACGGCCTACCTGAGCATTGTTTCTGACCATGTCCATCCCTTTATCCTCTGATGGCTATTTCAGCAGGATAATGCACCATGTCAAAAAGCTTGAATCATTTCAAATTGGTTTCTTGAACATGACAATGAGTTCATTGTACTAAAGTGGCCCCCACAGTCTCCAGATCACAACCCATTAGAGCATCTTTGGGATGTGGTGGAACTGGAGTTTCGTCCCCTGGACGTGCATCCCACAAATCTCCATCAACTGCAAGATGGTATGGGCCAACATTTCTAAACAATGCTTTCAGCACCACTGAATCAATGCCACATATAATTAAGGCAGTTCTGAAGGCGAAAGTGGGTCAAACACACGCTGTAAAAAAATATTTAGAAAAAAGTTACCTGGTTGCCTTAACATTTTGAGTTCATTGAAATTAAAATTTTGAGTTAATACAATAAACATTTTTTGAGATTCGACAACCTTTATTAAAATATTATTAAAAGATTTTGTAAGCATATTGGGTAATTGTGTGTGTTGTATTTCTGATGATGCAGTGAAACATGCCAAATAGTGCTATTTTCATGATTTATCATTTTTTTTTATCTGGTTCAGATACAATAATATTTTGAGTTTCTATTTATTTATTTCCTTCAATGTTTCAACTCAAAATTTTAATTTCAATAAACTCAACATTTTAAGGCAACCAGGTTACTTACTTTTTTAAGTTAAACTAACAAAAACCAACAACAATTTTTTACAGTGCAGTATTAGTATGGTGTTCCTAATAATCCTTTATGAGTATATGTACATTATGTGCGAAAACCTGTGCTTTTCCCATCTCTTTTATTGAATCGAAAAGTTTTTAATTATATTTTATTACATATAAAATTATTTTAAATGTCAAAAGGTTCAACCGTCCATGGGCCAATACAGCCATTTTAATTGTAATTAAAATATCTTAAAATGTTATAAATGTATATATTTTTTATTCTGGCATGATTTAATAACATCATATATCAACATCGTGCAAAATGGTATAAACTTTTTGTGTAGACGTTGTTGCTTTGTTATGAGAAAGAATGTCTGGAAAAATGAATTTTAATGATGTCATTCGGAGTAACCAATATAAAGACACCATTTTGGATCAAGTCATTTGGTCAATATCATGTGACATAATTCAGACACCTGCAAAGGACCACACGGTCATGAAGTAAAGTAAGTAACTTTCTATAAACTATTTGAAAAATTCATGTTTTCACTTGCTCATACGAATGTCCCGAAAAATCAGGTAATTTGGTAAAACCACTATAAAACATGGAAAATGTTGTATTATTTTAAAAACTTGTACTAAACATAACCTTTTTGATTGTACTTTTGCTTGCTAGCTAATTAACTAGCTAGCCATCTCAATATCAGCCTGTTAGCATTGTTTGAAAATATTGTCATACGGTATAACCAAAATTGTAATTTGGTAATAGCGAAATTTGGATATATCGAATGATCTACTGGTTGTACCGAATGACAGCAATGTATGGTGGTCATATTTGTACATATCTGGGATAAATAAATACCACATTTTATTAATAGCAAATGTGCAGAATATATTCTTGCATCATTTTGACTGAATTGTACCTTTGCAAATGCCTTCATCAAATAAGGAAAAAGCGGCTCACTACTGGGAAAGGATCAATGCTGATCCTGTTAAAAAAGAAAAATATATAATTAGTTTTTAAAATTCATATTATATAATTATTATTATTATATGCACTAGCAACAATTCAGAGCACCCTAGCAACTGTTCTATAGACTGCCATTAAAAGAGATCAAAAGGGATATCTTTGGATAGACATGTCATAGAAACGCTATCCTGTATGGATGCTATCCATCCAACATAGTATCTGAAAATAGTATTATTATGTCCCAAATCGTAGTATGTTAAAAAGAGTATTCCCAGACTTTTAAAATGATATTTTTGGCCATTAAATTTAGCATGCATCATTATATATTTAAACTGCAAACACATGAGGAAAGAGTCTCTGCATTAAAGACCCACAACTGACAGATCAGTGTGCGACTCTCCAATAATTAGTTAAATTAAATTGAAAGTGGAGGATTTGAACTGTGACGATGATTGACAGGGCAGTTTATACACTAAAAGGATACCCAACTAAGCGACAGAGCTGTCCGTTAAAGATGACAAATTAGTATGTCCCAAAACTTACATACTCTTCAGTGACACACTCAAAGATATCTACTTTTTCTTCACAATAAGGAGTACATACTTTTAGGATGTAGTATAAGTAGACGAATTTGGACGCAACAAATGATTAGCTGGTTCAGGTGAGTTTATTTGGGGTTGGAGCTAAGCATGACAGTGGCCCTCTATGGCCCAGCAAGCGCCTTTGGAGTATCATCATTGGCAGCTGCCAAGCCACTCCCTATCAACCAATCAGAGTACCCTAGCAACCTTTTGGCAAGACCTATATTAATTAAATGCTTTAAAGTTTGAATTACTTTAATATCATTACATTTTATATAAATATTTATTTATATATGATATATATTATCAATGAAATTAGGTTTTTTTTTTCTACATTTCCCCTTTTCTCATTTTCCTGTGCAATGTTTTACTTGAATATATTGGAGGGTTTAGAGTAGTCAAATAAAATTACATTTATAAGATCAGTGATAATATTATTTTATATTTCTTCCATGTTACACACTATATATTATCTCAACATGACAAATCAGGTTTGTTCATGAATAATTATCTGCAAATTAATAATTTAAAATCTATTCATGGTTAAACCAAATGACTTTTTTGGTGAAAAATTTCTCTATCTTATAAAAAAAAGAAAAGACAAAAGCTGTGTAAATTGATAGGAAAAACCACATAATCTTATTGTAAACACTTGGTTTCAAAATGAATTACATCACCATTATATTTTTTTTTACACTTTTAAAAACCTTATTCATCATTGACCCAAGTGTGATTATTCAAATCACAAATTTAAAAAATCGAGTACCAACCCATCGAATGAATATTCAAATATTCTGGTCCAGACCTACTGGAAATAAAACAAAATATCTGAGAAAAATAAGAATTAGTCCTCAGATGCCATGTCCAGCATTTACAGCAAAAAAAATCTAGCATAAATTTGATCTCAAACTAATTCATTAAAAGCAGTTATTACTCCACCACCTGCATGAAATCATTAAAGGACAACTCCGGCGAATTTTTACGCTTCTCTTGATCGTTTTACCTTTGTGAGTACAGTACAGTCTATAGAAAAAAAAACGAACCAGACGAATCCGGTTTGTTTTTTTCAATAGACTGTACTCACAAAGATATAACGATAAAGATAAACGTAAAAATTCGCCGGAGTTGTCCTTTAACCAACGAGGTTGAATGACAGATTCGCAACAATCGGGAAAGAGTCATGACTGTCTAGTGGATTTCTTCAACTATGCAGTGTACTATGGTAGTTAAGCAGTGAGTCACGTCGTTGTACGGGAAACGCACCCCCCAAAACAATAGATGGAATGATAGACAGAATGATTGAATGAACGATAGATACCATAATAGCAAAATTAAAATTAAAAAGTAACATGTGATGCTCTAGAAACAAGTAAGTCAATACAGCTGCTTGATTCATGAGGGCCAATTTAAGAGGAGGGATATTTAAGATACAAACAGCCATGGATTTAATGGGAAATCTTTATGTGTGCATGTCTTTCCATAAACGAGTGCTTCTCTTATCCTTTAATTCCTTCCCAAGAAAGAGCGAGAGCTTTATTGACAGTGCGCTAGCAGTGTTTCTGTGTTTATAGGGTTGTGGATAGGATAACAGAAAGCATCCATCTTATAAGAACATTAATCTGGTTATAACTGGATTGGACTCTTGTTGCAGAAATGTAATGTCTAAAGTAAAGTGTTATGAAGCTGCGTGCAGTGTTTGAGGTTTAGCAATTTGCCCCTCTTAGTGTTTATTCTAACTTAACTAGAACAAGTGCACAAATAAGTACTTTTTCAAATTGTTTAAAGGTTTAACACACCAAAGAAATACTGAAAAACAGCTGTTTTTTATTTTAAGATATTTTCAAATGTAATTTATTATTGTGATGCAAAAGATCACATTACTCTAGTCCTCAGTGTCTCATGATCCTATGCTGGTTTTAGGCCTGCATCCTAATAGTCGGCTAGAATAGGCCTGGTCAACTAAATTTTAGTCGGGTAGTCGCAAAAAAACAACAACAGGAAGTGGCAAACTCACACAGTGACAGATCAGGCACAGCTGGACCATGAGGTAATATGTTGGGCAGAAAAAGATTTCGAGAGGATAAGACCACAAAAAGTTAACGTTAATATTAGGCAAATGTTAAAGTGTTTGTGCCGATTGTGGAAGATAATAAACAGCGCACTAACTGCACGTCATGTTTAACTTAAAATCCAAATCCAAAGAATACTGTTAAAATACATAATATAAACAATCAGCTTAAGTACATTATATATAATAAATGCCTACAGAGGGTGTTTAACTTTACAGCAGATGAAATCCTTGTCTAATAATGGTCAAACGACATATAATTCAAATGTTTACTTAATCTTTAATTTTTGGCCACTTCTTTATGATAGAAATGCTAACGCCACTGTAATATATGCCACAGACATAAACATGCAAACTCAGAGCGAGGGTTTAAACATTTATTTTGAAATTGCGATGAACAGTTTGCATATTTAGAAACATACTGATGTATTCTCCTGTGTTGGCATAGGTTTATTAAAGTTACCTTTCAAATCTGATTAAATGGTGCACATTGCATTCCCAGGAGAACGTTACTAGGAATGCAAATGTTTTCCCGAACTTTGTGTTCGCTCGCAAAATTTTTAACATTTATTTTCTATGAATATCTGTTTCAGAGCAGCCAACCACTAATTCTTTTGTTCCTTGTTTTTCGTTGGTATTCTGTGAAACATGATGGTAGAATACACCTTCAATTTACTATCACAGCCCTTTACGACACACAGCAACCATGGCTATTCGCACAGGTAAATCCACTACCTGATTTGCCGGGTGCAACTCTGCATTATCTGCAACTACACAAACTTAGTGCCGGTTGCATTGGATGTTACCTATCTGAGGACTACTTTCAGGCATTGGGTCATTGCACCCATGGTACAGCAGCAACGTTACGTGATTCTTACGCAGGAATGAGAGAATAGTTCCTATCTATATAGGTATAAAAACTTTTACTTTTCCGTTGGTCATGTTTTAAATAGGAAAAATATTATCTTTGAAAAAATGAAGTCTTTGGTCATTTCTGAGCGCGATGCTAATGGTCTAATCCGATTCAATGATGTATGCTAAGCTATGCTAAAAGTGCTACTGCCAGATACAGAGATCAGCTGAAAGGATTTAAAAACGGTAAAACTCAACTGTTTAACTCTAAAGGACTTGGAAAATGAGCTATAGTGTGGTTTTTTTAATTATTTTAATACGTTTTGCAACCTTAAAAAAAACGGTCTAATAGTGCAGTTCATGTAGCCACTTCCGGTATTTTAGCTGAAATTTTGAAAATTAAATCGAGTACTCAAATTTTAATCGAGGAATCGTGGCAGCCCTACTCATTATTATGGTTTGGTATTTCTCCTCTGACTAATCAACTAACGGCTTTAATAAACATGAACAGTCTACTAGGAAAACTGTTAGTCTGAGATCTAGCCATAACTGATTTCTTGCTCAAAAAACATTTCTTATTATTATTTTCAATGTTAAATACAGTTGTGCTGCTTAATATTTTTGTGGAAACCATGAAAGCGCAAAAAAACAGCATTTATTGGAAACAGATATCTTTTGTAAGAAGGTAAAAGTCTTTACTGTCACTTTTGATCAATTTAATTCATCCTTGCTGAATAAAACAGTAATTTCTTTTAAAAAAACAACAACAAAAAAACAGACAGACAGACAAACTGACGGACGGACGGACAAAATTAAGTCACGCCCAACTTTTGTTTTTGTTTCGAGAAGCTGTTTCACAGTAGGGAAAAAACGACAAATTTAATGTTAAAACATCTAAGCATCATTTTCCATGTGGCATCCTTGCCATCAAATTCATTACATTCAAATGTGTTAATGATTCAAACCTACACTACTTGGCCCCTAATGATATATTGGGTTTTGCTGGCACACTGAGCCACTCTGTCCCATTGGTGTGAATAAACAGGCTTCAGCCTCCATGGCACAGTGTACAAGTGAAGACGAACCAGCTACCATCGGGGTGGGCCGCTTTAACACCCATTGATCAAAGCTACTCTAAACTGCCAGAAACTACAGAAGACGAACAAGAGAGTTGCAGCAGTCACAGAGGCTGGTTTTCTCATCTTGCAAATACTAAGAAGAGGAAAAAGCAAATGGAGATGGACAGAACACGTCCACGTCTGGTCACGTGAATTTGACTGCAGCTGACGGGTCGAGTCTTACTAGAGCTTCAAAAGGGCATGGGAAGAGGATGAAAAAGATCAAAGGGAATATAGAGGAAAACCTTCAGCAAATGGAATTGGAAGAAAGAATGATAGAGATTTTTAAAAAGGAGTGCAGAGATAATAAAGAGCAGTGAGAGCGTGAGACAGAGGTTGGGAAGGTCAAGCCCACTATGTATTCAAGAATCACCGTTTTGTCTAAAAAAGATGAACATGGTGTAAGAACCAGACTGCTGATGAGTGCACGACTATGTAAAATTACTGATTCTATTGCGCCATCTTGTGGAGGATTAACAATCATTCTAAACCCCCAAAAATCCTTTAATTAGTTTACAGGCATGTGAAAATCAAAAATATTTTCAAGAATGTTGTACAAGAAGATGAGAGAGGACAAAATAATTTAGGGTTATAAAACACACTTAATAGTCTCAAAATACTGTTTCCGCCCGGTTTCGAACCGGGGACCTTTCGCGTGTGAGGCGAACGTGATAACCACTACACTACGGAAACCTACATGTTGATCAATCCAGAACATATGGAGAAATTGTTTTAAATATAATGTGCTAAATAAAATCGAAACAATAACAGTATTTTTTAATTTTTGTTCTATTAGAAAAAACGAATTTTTGAGGCTATTCATCTGCAATTTACAACTAATAGACGCATGCGTCATTTGGCACTTTTCACCACGGATGATCCTGTTCCCATTACTTCTCAAAAGGCTTTCTTCTGTTGAAAAATATTAAAAAATACTCATGTCATCTCTGATTTGAGAAAACAACATTCAGCAATACTTCTTTAATGAGTCTGAGGCAAGAAATTAAAAATATGTGCCCAATGATAATCATTGTCTTTAAATCGCTACAAACATGATATCATAGGCTGTTTGTCTAAAAGATAAATACACTTGAAAAATGTAACATTGTGAACTTAGTGACCAACTTTGCCTGTAACAAAAATCGAATAAATGTAATAATAACAATAATTGTTTCCGCCCGGTTTCGAACCGGGGACCTTTCGCGTGTTAGGCGAACGTGATAACCACTACACTACGGAAACTGACATAACAAGCAATAGGCATCATGATACCATAATGATGATACCATAAACTCCAGAATCCTACTTCAAAACACACAGTGGCTGGCTTTATATATATATCTGTGTATGTGAATACGTACAGGAAAAAATGAACATGAATGTGTGGCATTTTGCACTGTCTTAATATATATTAAAAAAATATTTTACAGCTTGGCATAACCAGAAGGATAATACAACCAAATACTAAATAAATTGATTCTTTGTTGTTATATCTTATTTTAAGCTTGTTTTTGTCTTATTTTAAATCATCTTAAGGCCCCCTTGGACGTTTGTTAAGCACCCCCTAGTGGTTCAGGGTATATTCTGGCAAACCGTTTGCCAATCACGTCTAGCAAAGCAATAGGCAAAGCAAACTGTTGTACACGCTATATACAAACAAGTGATGGATAACTCGCCAAATCATTCATTTACTTTTTCCCAGTACGACATTGATGAAGGAATTAAAGGGTTAGTTCACCCAAAAATCAAATTGATGTCATTAATGACTCACCCTAGAAAGGGAATAAAAACATTATCAAAGTAGTCCATATGTGACATCAGTTAGTTTGTTAGAATCTCTTGAAGCATCAAAAATACATTTTGGTCCAAATATAACAAAAACTACGGATTTATTCAGCATTGTATGAACTACTAAGTAGGCTTAATATATTTGGCTAACGTAATTTAAAATACCTGAACTCCAGTCAAGTCAGTCGCTTTGAAAATAATACATTACAGTAATCTGTACGGTAATCTGGTAATCTTACGAACTAACTTGCTATTTATTTTCTCAAATATTCTTATTTAAGATTTTCTGCCGCCGATCTAAGCATTTAAAAGGAAACATGAAATGAAATACCGAATTAAAGCAATAATTAACATTATCAGATGATCGGTCAAAAAAAATCTTACCAGGTGTTTCTAAATGATAACGTTAGCAAATGATGACCCGCGAAGCGCGCGCTTGTCGACTATACGGTTCAATTCACACATAGGCCTACACACACAGCACAAACCAACCGAACTCGATCTCAGATTTAAGTTACTGATTATAGAGTGTGTTTTTCATTTTTTCCATAAGCGAATTATGTATGAACATAACTGTATTTAGCACTCAGAACAGGACTGGCAACGCATGTGAATAAGCCTCTTGATATTTTGGCGGTTTTATGTCATTCGAAGCACGGTCGACAATTACTCGACACAAAACATTTTTATCCTGCAAGCAAATACGTATATTTAGTGTGTGTCATATTACCTTTTATCTGGTGTGATTTTGTTCATGGTTTTTGACGGTGAGGGCAAACGACCCTTCTGTCAACTTGACATCCGGGAAGTTTCGTTCGTTCATCAACGTCAATCAACAACGTCGTGCTGTTACTGCGTGTTTTTGATGTGAACGATTCGCACTCTATACGCTGACGCGTTTTTTTCTTTTCTCTTCCCCCCCCCCCCCCCCCCCCCCCCGTTTTTATTGTTGTTTTTAAAGTGACGGTTTTTAATTACAATTCAAGTAATATATACTTTAAAATTATTTTTTTAAATACCATTACATTTTTATATATCTTCAAAACAGCGGATTGTCTGAAACAACTTATTTGTCTTTGTTATAAATAAAAGTTTGTATATGTGCTTTATGTTTTGTATTATATTTGAATCAAGCCATAATAATAATTATATACAACAGGACTATGGTTCAGCCTTGGCTAAAGCCTTGTCTAAAGCCTTGTCTGTGAAACCAGGGGAATGTATAGATGATATATAAAGGCTTAATTTTATGACCCAAGCTCTGTAGTTTTTATTATGGGGGTGAAACATAATGTAATGCAATGTTTGAGATATGTACAAATAAACATTCCACAAAAGTCAGTTCTATTATATTTGATACATTTTAACATTTTTCTTAAAAGAAAATATATTTAAAAAAAAAAAGGATAGGTAATAAAGTCGCTTCACTCAATGTTAATCTTGAAATATTATTAACAATGTGTTATTTTTGTTTACTTCATAAAATAAAGATTTCATTGTAAAAAACGTATATCCTGACGTGGACACATTTAGAATTAAACTATCAATCAGACAGCAGAAGGCATGTACAAGAGCAAAGTTTTGATCATTTAGATATTGTAGGTTTGTTACTGGCATGGCATCCTAGTTTTCATTTCAACTTAACATCACACTGTCGGTCTGTCAGTCTCCATCACCCTCCAGCCCTTGGGGAAGTCTCTTGATTGCTGCGAGGAAGTTTGATATTGTGTGTCTGTTCATGGCTGCTTAATGAAGGTGGTATTATGGTGTCACTCACCCTTCCATGTCTGATTGAAACTCAGTATTTATTAAATCTCCCCAGAGAATGAAGCATGTTAATATGTGATCTGACTAAACAGTCTCGTTCACACTCGCCATCTGTTTCTGTTTCTCACCATCACCAGGCAATTCTAACCGTAGAGCTTGCATTACAAGAAAATTCAGCACATTTTTCATTTGTGAGCATCCCAAAATTGGTTCTTATTTGGTATACCAAACTAAGGGGGTTACAGATAGCCAGGAAGCAGGAATAAACAAAAAATAAAAAAACAAGGTAGCACTTTATTTTACATTCCTGTTTCAAAGGAAAATATGTACTTGCTGTAGTAATCACACAGGTACGAACCCAGAATTTACCTCTATGCCTTAGCTTAGCCCATGAAGTTACCATACGCTACTCATTAGTGGGTAAGTAGCCTACACTATAGGTACATTAAAAGTGCACAATGTAAAATAATAACCAAAAACAATACACTTCCCTTTCCACATGCAGCAACATCTCTTCTCTAATGACGCATTTACTGGCGGGAAGGGGGACAACCTGTCACTGTTGAAGTATTTTATTTATCCTATAGAAAACTATTGTAGAATTAATTTGCTTAGAAGTGTTTTGTGGCCTCAAGGCCTACATGACTGAGAGAAGTCACACAGGAAAGAATGGGATTCTATCTGAAGTTGCTTGCAGTTGCCATCTGCGCTGATAGTAAGTTGCTCTTTTGGTTCACGTGGCCTTTGATGTGTTCTTCTCTTGATAAAAATAATATGGCCAAAAAAAACCTTTGTGGGACAATCCAAGAATGTTTTTGATGTAGACCAGTCGGCCACCCTTACAAAGAGAACAAGATAGCCAATTAATGAAGTAAGTAACTGTGGTGAAAGTGTTGGGGAGTATTTGGGAGATTCCAGGAAGAGAAAGGGAGAAGGGCACCTGCAAAGATCTTTGATTAAACTGTACAAAAGTGTTTTTTGGAGGGAGGACAAGGTTTGATGTCTCTATCAAGCAGATATGCAACGTTCCGGTTACAGTTCATCCAGAAGCTGTTAACAGGCTCTGTGGATGTGGTATGGAGAGAAGTTGCAAATAACATTCTTCACAGAGTGGATGGACTTGGACTAGATACTGCTTTGTTCCTCACAGATACCAAAAAGCTCCACTTGAATGGACTATCTTCATTTTATCGTGGCTTGTTCAAAGTTTGGCAATCTTTCAATGTGAAAAGAACCGAAAATGTTGACTCTCTGTTTTGGCTGTTGGAGGAGCCTCTAGTTAAGGGGGCTCGTTTGGACATAACAGACCAAGTGCTGAATCTTTCTCAGAGGTTGTGTGACACCCAGACTGTAAAACTACGTCACATATTTAAAGTGGCCGGATCTGAACTGAAAGACATGATGGCTGTGGCATCTTTATTAGGACAAAAATCCATGCAACAAACATCAGCTATCATGGAGTTATGGAGGAAGAGACTGACAGTAGAGGAGGGGTCACTTCTTGAAAGATATGAGGAAGGAACTTTACTTCCTGATACGGGAGACCCTTTTCCCAAGCATCTGATTACACCAGATTTAAAGGAGATGTCTGGCTGTTTGCTAAACTTAAGTGGGCTTCAGGACTTACCACTGGACGAATTAAGTGGAAAACTGATGTATAAATGTTTTGTTAAAATATTGTACAAGTCAGTATTGTGTGGGAGAATGGATAATGTTTGGAGAGAGAAATTTGATGTTGGAAATGAAGTTAAACCATATTGGAGGGTCTTATCTCCTTAAATCAGGAGATCTGCAGTGGAGAATCCTGAAGGGGGCTGTTGCTGTTAACTCTTTTGTCTCAATCATTAACCCTGAGGTCAATGAAGGTTGTGTCTTTTGTGGGTTAAGAGAAACAATTTATCATTGTTTCCTGGAATGTATCAGGCTTAAACCACTTTTTGTATTATTAGGGAACTTGTTTGTGGGTTTTAAGGAAAGTTTTACATCTTTGGGTTTCATTTTTGGAGCAGGATATAACCGTAATCAAAGACTCAAATGGCAGTTGATTAATTTTATGGTTGGCCAGGCAAAGATGGCAATATACATGTCAAGGAAAAATAGGATTAAAAGTATGCATGGTCAAGATAGTGTACTGGTGTTTAAAGCATTGATTAGATCCAGGATCTCAGTGGAGTTTAAATACTTTAAAGAGATGCAGGATTTGGGAACCTTTATATTACAGTGGTGTTTTAATGAGGTTTTTTGCACTGTGTGTGAGGGGGATTTAATTTTTAGTTTTTTGCTGTGTTGATGTGTGATAATGATTCATTTCAAATTGGTTTCTTGAACATGACAATGAGTTCACTGTACTAAAATGGCCCCCAGTCACCAGATCACAACCCAATAGAGCATCTTTGGGATGTGGTGGAAGTCCCTTGTTGAATCAATGCCACGTAGAATTAAGGCAATTCTGAAGCCAAAAGAGCGTCAAACACAGTATTAGTATGGTGTTCCTAATAATCCTTTAGGTGAGTGTATGTCACAATAGAGAAGGAAAGACTATCACAACTATCGTTTCATGGTGATTTTTATTTTTGATTTTAAACAGGACATCGTTCACTTCATCTACGATAAACACTTTTAAGATATCTAATAAACGAGAGAGTATTGCAAAACCCAGTAATACTTATTATTATGGTTTTTGTAGTTATCCGAACATAATAAAATAAGTGCATTTGACAGTAATTGTTATACTCACCATCATGTTTTAATCAGCTCAAGTATTTTCTCAATATAAATATAAAGAATTCTTTGTTTAGCAGCACATAACCTTGAAAACACAACCTGAACATCTCAAGTGTGTCTCATCATAAACATCCACAGTCTATGCGTGTGGAGAGGTGGAGGGTTTTTGGGGCGTCAGGCCCTGTGAATGGGAGTTATGGGAGCTGGATTCTGGTTTGGGCTGGTCTGGTCCAGGACTTCCTTCTTTAACAATGGCATCAACCTGCGCAGGGCACTCGAAGTGAACGCAGTGAAAAACCTAGTGGAGACAGCATGAGAAAAAAAATCATTAGGCCTGTAGAATTTAATAAAAAATGTGATTCTTTTGACAAATACTGCATGTATATTTTGTTCTGCAATATGATGCAATTAATATGATGAAAAATTCACCATATTATCTCAATGTAATCTGATGAATGCAGCATTAATATGATGCTAGGAGTCACAGAAACACATCCTGTGAGTCTGCAGAGATCGCTCACCTCATTAGCAGTGTTGTGAGTTCCCACAATACGAATAAAGGATGCAGGCTGTGTGTCAAATGTCAAAGTCTGCCACGACCTGTAAGAAGTACATGCAACTTATGTAAACTCTGAGGTGGTTATAGACATAATTATAATGCAAGCAAATAATGAGGTTATAAAAAAAAGAAAAACAGCATTCACTGACCTGCATGCCACTTTTGTGTTGTCTACGACCCTCACCCAATGTTGCTGGTTTGTGGACAGCTCAACGTAATAGCTATAGCTCCTCTCATCACAGTCCCACAATAGCAACCTACACAGATTTCACAGCGTCAATCTAAAGACTGTCACAGTCTAAACTAAAGAGTGAGACAAAGATTTTAACGAATGAATGTTAAATACAACTTGAAGGAATGTCTCTAATTCAGAAACACAAGATTATTTCAAGTCATACATTTGTAAAGCAAAAGCTATAGTTATAGTTAGGCACTTGCAACGCAAGAGACTAAATGGAAGCCACGCACAAAGTACTTTAAAAAAGGATGTGTTAAAATGCTAAATGTTTAAATTACAATTTCCTCTACACAGTTTCTAGATATCAAGATTTTTGTACAAAGTAAAATAAAATACAAGCCAGGCTACATTAAAAACAAGTTCACCTGTAATGAGAATAATGACTATAAACCAACTTTTGTTATTAGTTTAGAATAACATTATAAAAGACACACTTCTGCTGATATGCATTTACAACACTGTCAATTTCCTATTCAGTCTATGTTAACATTTTTGCATTTTAATAATGCTATTGTACGGGTTCAGAAAACTTGTAACACTGCACAAGTCATATGGACTACTTTTATGTAATTTTTTGAGTGATGTTTAATTTATCCCCATCTAGTCGTGGCCTGATGGTTAGAGAGTCAGATTGGTAACCTAAATGTCGTGGGTTCGAATCTCAATCACTGAAGGAAATGACTGAAGTCCCTTTTAGCAAGACACTAAACTCCCAATTTGTTCCCTGGGCGCCATAGCTGGGTGTGTGTGCCCACGGTTTGAAATGTTTCCTCTGTGAGTAGTGTGTTCACTACTCATTTCTCGTTATGTGTGCGAACTAACTTGGATGGGTTAAAAGCAGAGGACAAATTCTGAGTATGGGTTTCCCAAACATTCACTTTCATCTAAACATCTACTTTCCACAGAAGAAATCCATCCTAAATCATGTCAGATTTATAACCTTTAAAGAGGACATAATTGACCTACGCTTTTATTACATGTTCAACTTTCTTTAGTGTGTAAAGTTGCCGTTTGAGCATGAAAAAGCTCTGCAATGTCCCTGAAACGCCTTGAGTTTTTAGTCTTGAGTTTCTTCGGGAATGAACACGTCATAAAATTCCTTATTTAAATAATTCCCACCTAAGGCATATGCAAAATAAAGGGGCGAAGCCTGGTTGAGTTGCATTAGTAGTGTGTTGAAATTCGCAGTTATTGTATGGGCAGTGAAATTTCCCAAACTTGAAGCGGTCAGCGTGCCGACATATAGCGTTGTTGCACTTTGGGGCTTCGCCGATCTCACCCCCACCCCCCACTTTCATTTTAAAGTTAACTAATCCTTTAAAGGGCATAACATGGCTTTTTTAACCTGTAACATAAGCTCTCATACCGGATTGAGCCCAGCATGTACGGCTGAGCGAGCTGGATAACAATGGCTCCAGAGCCCAGCTGGTGACAGGTGTATCCCGAATCCCAGTCATAGTGGTTGGTGTCCCCGTTCAGCAGGGCGTTTCTGCTGCGACTCACACCCTCTACCACACTAGCACATGCCTGCACGGTCGCCACGTTCTCTGTGGGAACTGCAGGGAGACGTGGGATGAGTTTTAGTAACTGAGCTGTTGTAAGTGTTACTTCCTGAATAACCACTGAAATTAGGAAAACTACATTACCTATTAGGCCTCTCTCCAGGGTGAAAGGTCGCTGTGTGTACATGCACTCCAGAGCCACCAAGTGAAACACTTTGTTGACAGTGTTATGTGTCCCCACAACACGGATAAACCTGAATTCACAAATAAAAGCAGTGTTCACAGACAGTCAGTTGGCAAATATACAATGTCACAATTTAGCAAATTTAATGGAAAAAAACTTTCGTATTTGACTGACTTACGACAAATTACCCTAAAAACATTAATATAATACATTGTACACCATGTATAAAGTTCGTTCAGCATGTAAGCATTATACAATAAACTCATTCTGGAATATATTGTTCATAACATAAACCTACTGTTTAAAAGAATAGTATGATTTTTTTCTTTTGTTAAAGGTGTCATGAACTGGCTTTTTTCTTTTTTTATACTGTTGTCTGAGGTCAACTAATGACGTTCATGTGTTTTTTACATTCAAAAACATAACTAATAAGTAATAGGCTATTTTCTACACTGTTTTTGAGGCTGTCTCTTGAACGGTTCTGATGGGCGTGTCGAACTGGAGACTTGGAAGTAAACGCCCACGGCTAGGATTGGATAAGATTTGCATATTTAATGAGCTTCAGCTCCGCTGTCATATCTAGCCCCTGTCAGTTCAGTTCACATGAGGGAGAGATTATTTTGAAAGCGGCAACTGCAACTTGTGTGTGCGTGTGTGTGTGTGTAGTTCGTACTTTTATCGACCGATCATGCGGCCGTGGGCCATGTGATACAATCGCGGGTGGATGAGAAATAAATCATTGTGTTTGTTTGATAAAGACAGTTTATCAAACACAAGTAATACACAAGCAGAACTGGACCACGGAGCAATGGAAGAATGTGGGCTGGTCTACAGTATATCACGTTTTCTTTTACATCACATGGATGGCCGGGTGCGTGTGGGTGGCTGTGATGACTCCTGTGTTAAGTGGGGTTTCCCCAGGCTAAGGAGGATGGTTGGCTGGCTCCGCCCTTAACTGGCTGATAGTTCTCAGATAGTTTGATTAAATACACTGTTACATTTGATACTGTTTTTCTGTATAGTTCTATTTTGTTAACACATTTCGTATTTTATTTCAGCTTTCTTGTGTGTCCCAATCTTTGTTGCGCACACGCACGCACGCACACACACACACATCAAGAAAGAATTTCTGCTGACAGCGCAGGCTAGCAAGCCAATAAGCTCCATGAGTTGGTGGGCGATGCTACTGGATAAGACGTTAGAATGAAGCTCATGATCGTTTTCCGGGCCTGGTGTCTATAAAAGCTTTTCTTTGACTAAAAAGGAAGTTATTAGCTCTGAAACTTACAGGATAATCTTATATTATCATGAACTTTTATATATCAAAAGCTCAAGGGAAAGTTGATTTCTCAATTCATCACCCATTTAAATAAACGAAAGTGCCCCTATTATGCTTTCTGAATATTACCTTTCATGCTGTGTGTAATACAGCTTATTGTGAATGTACCGGTAAATGTCTGCAAAGTTTTAAAATTGAAAATGCACAACAAATAAAGTCATTTGTCTCCTAAAAGAATGAATTGACTCTGAACTGCCTAAAAAAGTCATCAGCAAATCTCACTTCCTGTTACATACCCACGAAAAAATTTAAAACATTTGCCCGTCTATGGTCTTTACTTGTGATGTCAACATGTCGAGAAGACTGGTTTCTGCGCTGCAAATCCATTTTGCGTGCACTTCAAAAGGACTCGCACTTGAACTGATACAGTAAATCTGTGCCATCGATACTATTCATATCATTTGGGCCGTCTAACCACTCAGAGCAGAGCAGGCTCACAGAATGAAATTGAGAGACTGAATCTTTAAACAAACTGCTCTCAGACTCTCTGAGGAATGAGCTGATGTGCAAATGTTTAAAGATAAACAATGTTTCCCAAATCAGATTTTGATTATCTGTCCAGCTGTTGCTGTGTATTGAGTTCTACCTGCAAACTCGTGCTGGGAAAAAGAGATGCTGCCAGGAGCGGCACAGGAACTTGGAGTGATCCACCACACGCACCCAGTCCAGCTCATCCATAGACACCTCGACATAGTACGAGTAAGACCTGCAGACATAAGAGAGCCATCAAAATGCAGCATATAGAGCATATTATGAGTTAACTGGACCGGATAAATAGCTGTCTGTCAGTCACAGATTGCGAGAGAGGCACTCTGCAATGCACAAATGTGTGTCTACTGTGTAATCTTTGTCACTGTCGCTATGGTTACTGGTAAAAGAATACCACTGCATGCTCATAAAGACAGTATTCAAGACACTACTGGAAGTTGCTTTGTGAACGAACATTTTGATACTCAAACCTGTAAGTAATGCGAATGTCAATCCCAAAACCTGAAAGTGTGAACTTAGCCTATATCAATAAGACAATGGCGGACAATCTCCTTTTGAGTTTGGAATGATATCACATCAGACGTTGCTGCTGAATGAATTCCATTCATTCGTTACTACATGAGAAAGAATTGTGTAAACTTGTTAAATCATCAAAATTAACATGCATTTTAGACGCTATACTGCTTCCATAAGTCATAGATCCTCTTCTTAATGTTATTAATTCATCCTTGTCATTAGAATACGTATCAAAAACGCTTAATCTGGCTGTTAATAAACCTCATTTAAAAAACAACAACAATTGAATCCTAGAGAATTAGTTATCACAGACCGATCTCTAATCTCCCTTTTCTGTCAAAAATACTTAAAAGGGCAGTATTCTGTGGGTATGGAGAACTGTTCCTTCTTAGAAAAAAATGGTATCTGCAAGTATTTGCAGACAGGATTTAGAACTTATCTTAGTACTGAGACTGCTCTTGATTTGCTCTTTACATGAGATCATGATATCTCTCTGTTAGTGTTCCTGGATCTTAGTGCTGCATTTGATACTATCGACCACAACATTCTTTTGAATAGACTTGAAAATGATGCTGTCATTAACGGAATTGCATTAGCATGGTTGAAAACTCATACATCTGATCGTTATCAATTTGTAGCAGTAAATGAAAAGGTGTCATATTGATCACACGTTCAGTAGGGAGTATTGGTAGGCTCAGTGCCAGGACCGCTGCTTTTCACTCTGTACATGCTACCCTAGGGAGATATTATTAGGAAGCATGGAGTTTTTCACTGTTACGGTGAAGATACTTTATTTATTGTTCGTACCCTGATGAAACATACCTATTCACCAAATTAGCAGAATGCATTAAAAAAATGGGATGACTAGTAATTTCCTACTACTTAATTCTAAAAAAAAAAAAAAAAAAAAAAAGAGTTTTATTTTTTGGACCAAACACCTCCAAACGTAATAACCTAAAATACTGTTACATTTGACGGCTGCTCTGTCAAGTTTTTGCAGTCAGTTAGGAACCTGGGTAAGCTCTTTGACTCTTTCATTTCAAAGGCACATTTATAGTATCTGTAAACATATTTACAACATATTCTCTCAATGACAAATGCAGAAAAGATAGTTCATGACCCAAAGGCTAGATTATTGTAATGCTCTACTAGGTGGTTGCCCTGCATGCTTAATAAACTAACTCAAGCTGATCCAAAATGTAGCAACTCGAGTTCTTACTAAAACCAGGAATCAGGAAATATGGCCATATTAGCCTGGTTCTGTCAACAATGCATTTGGCTCCCTATTAAACTTTTCCTATTTAGCACCCAAAATCTGAAACAGCCTTCCTAGCCTTGTTCGGGAAGCAGACACACTGTCAGTTTAAGTCCAGACTTAAAAAACAACTTTTTAACCTGACAAACACATAACACATGATCACATTTCTATAATTCGAATCCGCTAAAGGATTGTTAGGCTGCGTGAATTAGGTCAGTCGGAACACTTCCTATAAACACCATTTGTACTTGTCACAATGCAAGAAGAATGGCATCTATGCTAATTTGCACTTTGAGATTCTTTGGAATGAAAAGTGCGTTATAAATAAAATCTATTATTAATAGTACTGATCCTTATCCCGCGGTTACCGTAGTCATCCGGATCCGGGTCTTATCCAGATCAGATGGTGGACCTGGACCTATACACGACCTCAAAGCAGCCCTGAATGTCAGCAGAGACTGTGTCAACTAGAACAATCCCCTGTGAAGACCTCGTTGACACGACCGCCATCGGAACAGATCCACACCAAAGCCCATAAGAACCAGGCAAGTCCTCTGCACAGACCCCTATGGTCAGCTTCGTCTCCATACCAGCGTGATGAATCTGGTCTTCAAGCAGAAGGAACTAAATGAAATATTTTAAATGCTAGCAACCCACAATCTAACTTCTGACTAGTGATGCAGCCTGAATCATAATCGCACATTTGTTGGCCAGAGTACAGTTGGCTCCACGACTGAGCCTGGTTTCTCCAAAGGTTCTTTCTGTCCCCTGATGGAGTTTGGGTTCCTTGGCACTGTCACCTTGGGCTTGCTTAGTATGGGGCACTTTATATTAAGCAATATTACTGATTTGACTGCACTGACACTATTGGATGAGAACCTAACTTAGCTGGATGATGATAACCAGGGCTCGACATTAACGCTTACCCGGGACAAGTGAATTGTTTGAAGGGGCAAAGTGAAAGAATTTTACTTGCCAGACTGGACAAGTAGCCTGAAAACGTCAATAACAAAAAATAATTGGGCAATCACCAGTGTAATGGGTCCTGCACACTGTGCGATTTTTCAAAATCCTTTGCGAATGTCCCTTGTCAGACTGTATGAACATGATCCCGATGTAAGCCATGTCACACTGTAAGATCTCAGTTGGCATTAATGTCAGACTGCACGATAGTGAAGGCGCGCTAGAAACGGACGCGCACAAGAAAACTCACCCGGAGTTGTATATCATCAATGAATGATGCGCTCGGTGACAGCAAGCTGCATCACACGCGGGACTGAAATGCTGGCTACAAAGAAATCTCTAGCACTCGTTTTGGTCATAGTTTGTCTTGAAGAACTGAGATATTTGACTGTCGTCGTAGGAGAAGTCACACTGCAGGATTATGTGCCAAATCTTCTGACACTGCCAGAATTTCGTCTGAGGTAAAATGTGATCGCAGCGCTCATTAATCGGCTGCCGGTGAACATGTCAGATTAACGACAAAAGACGTCAGATTTTAGCCTAGGATCAGAGGAATCTTTTAGGATTTGCTAAATTTGTCCCAGACGGCCAAATCGTGGCCAAAATCGCACAGTTTGCACCCGGCTTAAGTGGCGATCGATAGTGGACAATAATATAATATATAATGAACTGACGGTCGTGCTGCCTCTTAAGGAGACAAAAACAAAAGAGCACTGCCCACACAGAGAAACATACAGGGTTAAAATTACAAATTGTGGAGTTTTTAATATGTATAACATATGATACGGTTAAGCAACATCTCACAACCAAAAGTGCTGTTTTCCTGAAAACCATAATGACTGAAAATGACACTGATTTCATATGACAGTTCCATAAACAATTAACTAACATTATGTCACTTACATTTCAGATACAATATTGACTGTTTTTGCTCTATTTCAGCAACAAAAATAGTTACAGACAAAGTTCACAGCAGAAACATAACATCTCACAGCAACAGTGTGTTACTGAATGATTCAGGGTTTTGAATAAATCAAAAGATTCAATGACCTATTCGTAAAAGCCTCTTTCTTGAATGAATGAGCCGTTTCAATGAATCGACTCAATGACCCAATCATTAAGATGGTCAACTTCCACCACCTACTAGCCGTTTAGTTTCATGTTTAAACATGTTTTCCAACATTTCTAATTTTTATATTCAAAAATATTTAAAACAATCTCAACATTTTTCAGTGTTAATTATTAAATTTGATTGGTAACAGACCTATAGTGTCTTATTCTAATTTAAATTAATTACATTTAAGAAAATTAAATAAAAGCATGGTCTACATTTAATAAGATTAGGGAAAAGTTCCCTTTAAAAAAGGTAAAAATATCACAAAAATGCAGATTTGTATATATATCAAAGCTGATTCTGTGAGAATATTGCTTCAAATCAAATTATATTTACAAAAAAAATTAAAATGCAGAAAAGCTAATTTTTACTCAGAGAAGTGAATGACAGATTTAATCGACAAGCATATGAATGTCGAGCAGGCTTAATGTCGAGCCCTGACATCACTGTCATCTAATATCACTGATGACATTTCTACAGAGCTGCTTTATACCTGAATTTAACTCATTTTATATATCTTACAGTTATTGAACTGAAATCAATCAGCACTGAATTGATTACAACTGAATAATGGCTGTTTACTATTGTCGTTTTAAAGCTGCTTTAAGCAGTATTCTGTTTGCAACACTGAATCATTATCTTCCTGTTTATCACTGTAAAGTTGCTTTGAAACAATCTGTACTGTATAAAGCGCTATATAAATAAAAGTGACTTGACACAATAGTGAACAAATGATGGCAGAATTAAAATTTGTGTGAACTGTCCCTTTAATGTTGCATTACCTGCTGTCCTTGTCCCACAGCAGTAGACGTATGTGGTTGACAATGGAGGGTTGACCCAAGCGGACCTGAATGCCAGCAGCTCGTCCCTCTTCTTCTATGGGGTGTCTCGAGAAGCCATGGTCCAGATCATAGTTCTGCGTGTCTCCATCCAGGAGAGCAGACTTCAGCTCACCCTTCACCACCACAGCGCCATGCTTCATAGTGGCAATGTTCTCCTCTGGGACTACAACACCAAACAAACCAGACACACATTTTAGTCAAAACTGAAACATTTTCCATACTTTACATGTCAATGATGTAAAAGGTGGGCACACAAATCAATTTTCCAGAAAAATGTTTCCAGTTATACTTTGCATTAAGCAAAATACACAAATAATAACTTTAATTCTCAAGCATTAGCACCAGAGACTGTTAGCTACTGAATAATTGGACCATATTATACATTTCATAACGTAAGTAAAGATTTTCTGCAACAAACATGATAGTAATTCAGTTTTACATGACCATCAAATTTAACAGGCCATGAAGACCATTTTTGTTTCTCTATCAAATTTGTCTTTTGTGAAATCTCTTTAACTTATAAAAGCCAGAAGGTTCTTAATGACATCATACTCAAGAAAGTAACATAATTTTGCTGGAAACACCACAAACGTAAGTATTAGCAATGAATTTAATTAATTAAATACAATTACACTTAATATGAATTATAATTTCTTTATAATTCAATAAATATTACAAATGAACTTGTCAACAAGTTGACTCTCTAATGATATTAAAATGCAATAATAATAATAATAATGTATAAATTATAGTGTTTTAAAATAAGAAAGTAATATATAAAATAAATAAAAAGTAAAGAAAATTTTGATTTGTCATGATGTGACACGTTTCCTTTCATAATCTAAAGCTGCTTTTCCACAGTCGGGCTCAACAGTTCTAAGAACGGTAAGCTGTAAACTCCTGCATTACCAAGACAACAACTGACGCATTAGTATTACATTCCAAAGAGCTCTGTTATCAGCTCCGTTAACGAAACCATATCCGTACAGGCTGGGCCGGATCGGCACGGAATGGAGCGGTTAAGCAACGAAAACAGCTTGGCCCAACGGTGGAAAAGCAGCTTAAGTGTTCATGCATCTATAGACTTATAAGCAGATAGAAGTAAACGGACTGAGCATGCCACGGTAGTTGAGGTCCATGTCCCTGCTCTCTGAGCGGGTCTGTATGGCATCTAGTAGATCATCTGGGCTGAGGAGGCCCGAGGGACGAACCACATTCAGCATTTCAGAGAGGGTCATCAGGGGCAGTCGGACTGATGACATCACTTCCTTTGCCTCTGGGCCATCGCCGTTGTGGTGACACCAGCGGCAGAGGGCCTGAAAGATCTCTCTTTCGCTCGCAGCAAAGGAATCTCTCCTCACAACGGTCAACAGTGCAGACTGCAGAGAGCGAACATAAGAAACAGCCATATTACATACTAATCTTAATTATCATGTATTAAAATTGTCAAATCTTCTATCACTCACCTTTGAAAGGGTGAGAAAGCCGTCTGACTTCAAGACTTCAGTGGCGTTGCGGTCCATGTAGGCCATGCAGGCCTCAGCCAGCCCGTACAGACAGTACAGACTAGCCACATCAAACACCAGACAGACGTTTCGCGTGCTCAATAAAGTGCGGAGGAACTCGCATATGGAACCCTCTAATGGTTGGAGGCCATAGCGGTGCGCCAGTCCCAGGAAATCTAACAATGTCTCTTCCTTGGCTTCACTCAGGGTGGCTCGGCCAGTGTACAGATACCGCAATAACATGGAAAACGCCTCGGCACGCGTTTCCTCCAGCCGAACCTCTGCCTGGGCCTGGGACTCTCTCAGCCCTCCGTACAGCAAAGCCCTGAAGAGTTGAAAAGCAAGACAAAGAAAAAATAAAGCTGAGTTGAAAGTAGAACTTTAAAAAGGTTAGGTTACAAAGCCTATTTTCTTAATGAGTTTTTGTACTGAACTGACTCAGCACTGAATATAAATTGAGCTGGATAATGAGACCACTGTCTTCTGTAGAGCTGCTTTATAGCTGAAGTTGTTTCTTTATTGATGGATTTTAAAACATTGGCACTGTTATGGAACTGGATTGAATGAACGAAAATCAGAATTAAGCGGAATATTGACACTATTGTCTTCTGCAGAGTTGCTTATGGCTGAAAGCAGTCAGAGAGTGTGGACTAAACCGCTCAATTCATACGTATTAGTTTTATAATCTCTTTATGAACTTTTTGAAGCGTCAAATTGGTAGTTGGACAGCTGTCAATGACGGGACAGACAGCTCTCAGATTTGATTAAAAATATCTTAATTTGTGTTTCAAAAATGAATAATGAAAATTTTCATTTTTGGATGAACTATCTCTTTCAATAATATCATCAGATAACTTTTGATTTTAAACATTCACTTTAAAATTAACTACGATTATGTATTTCCCATTGTTATTTCTAATGTAGTTAACTAATGCTAACAATTGAACCTTATTGTAAACCAAAATGTTTTAGTTAAGCTTCAGATGACACATTGCAATTTATTAACAAATGACCTCATCACACAATATTTATCTGAATGTTTAGAATCTTACAAAAACTTTAAAAATGGAAAGGTATGCATAGAATGACCCTGTGGTACAAAATTAATTAATTTCATATCATAAATAATTGATCTTAAGAAATGCCCAATAGATGAGCAACATCTAATAAAGAGCCACCTGAAATACTGGCAGCGGGCCGCTAGAATGACTCTGTGTGCAGGAAAGTGCTTCTCTTCCACCACAAAGGTGACATCGCTGTACTCTTCCCCAGGAACTAAAGCGCCGAGCTGCTCTGAAAGGAGATGGAGGTGGTCGATCTCAGACGCAGAGCTCATCGGCCGCAGAGGATGACTGTCACTCATGACCACAGCAGGGGAACACCTTCACATCTGAATCATAAACAACATAAACATTTGAATTTGTCAATGTATCAGTATATGGATGAATCATTCCTACTCTGCACATCATATGTCTTAATACATGTTGTTTTTTCTCCCTGTCCTCTCCCTGTCCAGTTTTTCCATACTGTACATCTAGTCCCAGACAAATGTGCATGTTTGCGATGTTTTAACTAATAGAAAATTACTAACATACACCTGTTGGTAATAGATGATTGGGTAGGAAAGAGGATCCAAAAATCTCACAGGTTAAAGGAAACGCTGCAGACTGCTAATCCTGCACACTATATCGATATCGAAAAAGTTATCGATATGCCTGAAGGTCATGAGACTGAAACATTGCTTATAAAAAGATTATTAGCTAATAAAACTAATAAAATGTATTTGATATCTTCTGTATAGTGTCCGGGATTTCCTTGAGATGTTTTTAACTGAAAGCAACTAGCACTGACATATCTTAAAATACATCAGTGCAATTATAATGCACATCAGTAATGTTTTTTTTCTAAGGAACATTTATAAAAGTAACTTAAATGCCCTAATTGAACTAAGGCCTAATTCTAGTTTAGCCTAAGCCCTGTCTGTGAAACCAGAAATTGTAGAGTGTTTTAAAGACAAACCATAGATGGTTTGTCTTTAAAACACTCTACAATTTCTACAATTTAAATGGTCAAAATGTTAAAATATAGTTTAATAAATAATTAAAAACAATTTGAAACTCCTAATGGCCTTCAATAAAACCACTGTGAGAGGAATAAATAATAACGTATAAATGCTCTGAGCATCATTAAATAGTAATTATGTATTATAGGAAAGGAATATCCAGTAAAATCATGACTATATATCTCAGCAGTAACAAATGTTTAATATGTCACCAAATTACTGTTTCTCCGCGGTTATAAACATAACAGAACATTTGGTGTCAATCGCATGAACAATAAAAACACAAGCAATACTCAAACATGCAATAATAAATGCCAGTTTTTTGGTTAAAACAATGAAATATAGCACGGTTACATTAGAGCAAATGTGACGTTATCATCTTCGTCTGTAAGCTTCCACTCACCAACACCGATTCAGATGTAGTTTGTCTCCACCTACAGCAGACCTAGAAGGCAACAACGCTCTCTTGACTCCAGTGGATATACGTTAAATATATATCAATTATTACGCTAATATGCAACAAAATTTGTAACGAGCCACAAATCCATTCGTTTCTTAGCAAAACACCTACCGGATGTTTTTAAGGCCCACGTAGGTTACGCGTAAACGTTGGAGCGCCTCTAGTGGGCGGAGGGATATAATGTCTTCCTTTCTCCGGAGCATGACACATTCGAGTTATTTATTTATACCAGTGGTGTTTTAATATCATTGAGATACTATTATACTTCTGTTTTTATATTTTCCGTTTCCGTTTCATTTTAATTTTAGTTTAGCTGTTTTGCAGGGGGTTGTGTAGTTTTTTTTAAAGGGATAGTTCACCCAAAAATGAAAATTCTGTCGTCATTTACTCCGTTTACTATCCCCTCATGCTGTTCCACACCTGTATGAGTTTTTTTTTCTTCTGCTGAACACAAATTGTAAGAATATATGAGTAACAAAAGGGTTAATGGGCCCCACTGACTTCCATAGTAGGAAGAAAAAAAACAATGATATGAAAGTCGATGAGTATTGTCACAATGAAATGTGATAAAAACTGACATAATTTCATAGAATTTTGTGTGTGGGGAAAAAATGACATTCTACTATGGAAGTCAATGGATGCCATCAACTGTCTGGTTGCCAACATTCTTTAAAATCTTTTCTTTTGTGTTCAACAGAAGAAATTAACTCATACAGGTTTGGAACGACATGACGGCGAGTAAATGATGGCAGAATGTTGAACGATCCCTTTAAACCAATTTTAAGAAGCTAATATAGAGCTCAGTTTCTCCCGCATTAAAATGTAGAGGGCTCAAAATGGACTTTAGAACTGAACAGACATTAATCTAAACTACATGAAAAGTTACTTATTATTACAGATCCTCAAGAGGATGCATTCCTATGACACCAACTGCATTCTTTATCATAACACATTTAGAAACTGGTTGGATCCTTCCCCATCAAGATTCTTTATTTTGACCAACCCCATTTTACAAGTTTTTAAGCTTTTGTTGTCAGCCAACTCTGCTTGAAGTCTCATGCAATGCTGGTCAACTGTTTGAGCAATAGATCTTCTGAAACTCGCTTCAGTGTTAACCACATGTCCCGGCGAGTTCAAACATGCAAGGTGTGTTTAAGGCTGTATTTCATGCATACAAATCTTAGTGTTCCTTATAAGGCTACATACCAGTAACATTACTGTACTTTGTTCCAATTCAACAAGAGTGACACAACAAAAATACTTTCTTTGCTTTATTTTAACAAATAAAGGTATGGTTCAAGAGTAAGGACTATATATATTCAAAAATATTTTAATTTTAACAGTTTTAAGACTCTATGGAGGACTGCATCAAAAGGTGTTAAATTCTATTGTTGCATTCAGTTCACCAGATGTCTAACACACTGCCTCTGTCATACATAAAGATTGTCTGTCTTCACTGTGCACAGAGCAAGCACCCTTTTTTTTATCCCCAACTGTCCATGATTTTCATAATTAGCGTCTTCTGATCAGGTCACAGCATAACAAAAGTCTTTAAGAAGTGATGGACACCATGTTGTTGGGGCTGAGAATCTCAATCCAGTAACCGTCAGGATCCTGAATAAAGGCCAGGCCCTTCATTTTACCTGCAGGACAGACCAAATGGAAATAATTATGCAACAAAATAAACAGAAAGTATTTCTTTATGTATCCAAACAGAAAATTAGCATACAGTACACATATATTATATACTAGTAAATAGTAAGAGTATGCTATTGAGAAGACAGTAAACATACAAATATATGTGTACACTGCATGATACTAACATATTTAGAAATTAGCTAGTTTGTTATTGGTGGAGAAACACTATGCAACTAAAAAAAAATGTATAGGATAATATAAAAGAACTTACCATCATCAGGCCTTTTTACAAAAGTTACTCCATTCTCTTCAAACAGCTTGCAGGCAGCATAGACATCCGGCACAGCAATTCCAATATGGCCTAAGATAAAGATATTTTCAATTTTTAGATTTAGGTTAATAATGTCATTTAAGGATATTACGTTCTTCATTTATCTAGGACTACATCTGCACATATTTGAGACGATTCTGACTATATAAATAATGCAACATCATTAATCTCATCAAAGACTTACAAAGATAGTGAACCCATATTACTATGAATGGAGTAATATGGCAGAATAAGTCCTGCCTTCTAAATAAAAGAGCCAATTGCCAATTGGTAAAATCATTGCTATAGAAATAGTCAGTGTTATGAGATGCACATGACTGCTCCAACATTAATAATGTATTTTTTTTTGTCATGGTTTGAGTGTTTAGAAACAAAATCTGAAGTTTTTTTCCCGTTTGTCCTGGTATTTAATGAGTTTAATGAGTTTGTCCTGGTGTTCAAGGAGACAAATTTTCATTTAAAAGTCTCTGCTGGCATTATTAAATTGATAAAAATGTTTAGTTAACTATCTGTAGGTAAATATTATAGTGAATGTAATGTCCAGTTCACAAACAAATCATTATCTCGATCCAGCTACTGGTGAACTGGCTGAACCACTTCCCCAAATCGGTCTGAACCATCTGAAACATGGTTTCAGATCTACACGTTTCTCAATCAAACTCCCTTTTAGACATGACTGACAGTCACTCCATCTCAAAATGAGACAATATCCAGGAGTATATGACCCTATGGTTCTGGTTTTTGCCAACTAATTCAATGCTCCAGTTAGTCCAACAATACACTGAACTGAGAAAAGTCTTTCTCAGCATTCTCAGCATGCTGAGAACTGTGTGCCAAGGGATTCATAAAGGTGGCAAAAGCATAAAAGCATAACATAAAAGGTATTGGAAATATAACAGTGATGCGATGGCAGGAGTTCTCGAGTCAACAGCAGTACAGATAACAGTTCTCTCCTGAGTCAGTTAAAGGTTATAACATTTCTTGAGTCACCAGTCCACTGAGTCAGTACTGAATTGTTGAAAATGTGACGATACCAGCATTTCTGTAGTACAGAGCATATTCAATACCCACTATACTAGTGTCTGTGAATATTAAACTATTTCAATAGTAATCCTGCATGTTTCATTTGCCACACACACACAGTCTTTTTACTGTTACTCTTGCAACATGCAAAATGGCTGTTCAAATAAAATGACGTTTCTGTAAAATTAAAAAAAAGCACCATTTTAAGCTGATTCAGAGCATTGACACCGAAATATATAAATGTAGAGATATATCTTGAGTATAGTCAAAAGGCTAAGATAATGAGATGTGTATATATATCAAATTATATAGTCCAGCTCCACTTCCAATGACAGTCAATTCTATGACGGGGAGAAATTGTGTTATGCATGTTATATTTACCAAAGCCTCTTGGGTCTGAGTTGCCGCTGTGGTAAGATAAGCTGTCATCTGTCTCTGAACCCCAATTACTGATTAAAACAGAGAAGAGAAATAAAGATTGGCACATGAAAACAGATGCACACCTTGGACTTTTGATTACAGGCCCTACAACAGTGGTCAGCAAACTTATAGCACATGAAGGGGTAATCACATGAATGGTTTGTCGGATATGCCTGCTAGCCCAAGTTAAAATCTCACACTTTAATAGTATTTGTAGTTCCTTACTTAAAGGGGGGGGGGTGAAATGCTGTTTCATGAATACTGAGATTTTAACACTGTTAAAGACTTGGATTCCCATGCTAAACATAGACAAAGTTTCCCCCAAAAAAGTTGGATGTTTGATGGAGTATTTCAGTGCCAAAAATACTCCTTCCGGTTTCTCATACTTTTCGGAAAGTTTTTTTTCGAGTACGGGGCTGAATGTCCCTGCACAGGCCGTGCGGGATCTTCTCACAGAATGGCGCAAGCATGACTGGAGCGAGAGAGCAAACACTCGCCAGCTGCGCACTACAGTCACAGGACTTCACAAAACCAATAATGTCACCAAAGATATGGGTTTTTGGTTGTCAGGGCAAGACAGCCCTGTGCAGCTTCCCAAAGAACCTAGTGTTAATGGGACAGTGGATGGAGTTTGTTTTTCCGGAGCAGCAACCGAGTTATTCAAGTGTTTTTGTTTGTTCCCTGACTTTTCTGAGATATGAAGGATGCAGTACTACTCTATAGGCACTCATGGTTGACATGTTTCACTCCCCCTTTAATAAAACTGGCTGTGTAACTATAGGGGATAATTACCTCAAAATGTTTGTCTATATGCGAGTTTAAGGGATTATAATGACATAATTCAGGTCTTACATCACTTACTGTAAAGGCCATTTCACACTGCACCGACAGACGCAGACAGACAGCAACAGACTTTCTTTTGTCGGATCGATGCGTTACCCGTCAACTCTCTTTTTTGCCGATTGAAAATGTGAAATCTGCATTTGTCAGTCTTGGAATGTCTGAAAAGTGACGAACTGTAATATGGTGACTGTTGCATTGGTCCACATCTGATGCAGTGTGAATTTGCCATACCAAAACCTGCCATATATCACGGTAAGGATGCTAAAAGGCTTTTTCTATCCTATGGTTAGTGGTCAACATGTATGGATATGGCTGATGCTGATATCTAAAGATCAGGAAGGTTTTAATCTCTACTTACTGGGTAAGCTCTATAGTGGCTCGACGGGAGAACGTCCAGGCTGTCCTCTCCTTCACATCAGCAGGGATCTCTTTCTTATCCTCATAACCCAGAAAGTAGAGGGTGAATCGCATGGAGGGAAAATCAAACTTCTGTAACAGCCTATAAAAAAAACATTCATGGTTAAAAAAATACTTAATTGCAAAGGTCAGCAATTAAAGCCCATTCACATCATTATTTGCAATGCATTTTAAAATGCATTTATGATTATGAGCCCAAATTGAACTAAAATGCAAAACAGCAAGGGCTTGGATTAAGTAAGAAATAGCCCAGGACATTTAAACAGCTTTTATAAATGTGCCTCAGAAAAAAACATTACTAGTGTGCATATTTTAAGATATGTCAGTACAGGTTGTTTTCAGTTGAGACAGCTCAGACATGCATTTCTGTATGGGACTAGGCTTAAAGGGATAGTTCACACAAAAATGAAAATTTTGCCATTAAAGGGTTAGTTCCCCCAACACTGAAAATTAACTTATGATTTACTCACCCTCAAGTTGTACGTGTATATAATATTCTTCTTTCAGATGAATACAATCACAGATACATTAAAAAAAATCTTCCAAGCTTTATAGTGGCAATGACTGTTGGGCCAAGTCCATAAAAGTGCATCTATCCATCATAAAAGTGATCCACATGGCTCCAGGGGGTTAATAAAAACATATCCATATTTAAATCTTGTAGTTCCGCTAATGTTTGTGCGTTCATGAGCCACGGCAGACTGGTGTCCCAGCATATGACAGGACGCAGGTGTAGTGCAGAAGTAAGAGCAAAACAAAAGTTGGTTCTCACCAGTCTCTCGTGAAGGTGAGTATGACAGTTAGCAGAAGGTAGAGATTACAGTTTGTAAAGTTTTAAAAATTTCAATTTTTCTTGCACAAACACATCATTTCGCCTTTATTAACCCCCCGGAGCCGTGTGGAGCAGAGACTTCAAAACAGAAAAAAGCCATTCACTTCTATTATTAAGCTTGGAAGAGCCAGGTCATCGTCTGAAAGAAGAAAGTCATAAATCATGGGCTAATTTTCATTTTTGGGTAGAACTATCCCTTTAATTACTTGCCCTTATGTCGTTCCAAACCTGTAAGACGCTTGTTCATCTTCTGAACACAAATGAAGATCTTTTTGATGAAAGCCTTCTGTCCCTCCATTGACAACTACAAAACTACTACTTTGACACTTCAAAACGTTCATAATGAGATTGTGGTTCTAACACATCAAGCAAACATGCATGAGCTTCTGTTTACCATAGCTGATGTGTGAGTTGATGAATGTTTAAATGTGAATAAAAGCCTAAATTCAATTTGTTCATCATATAAAGCGGTCAGGTCTCTTCAGAAGATTTGGACTAAACCGCTAAATTCATATGGATTTGTTTTACAATCTCTTAGCGGGACAGAAATATCTCAGATTTCATTAAAAAGATCTTCATTTATGTTCCGAAGATGAACGAAAGTCTCACAGGTTTGGAACGCATGAGGGAGAGTAAATGATGATTGAATTTTCATTTTTAGGTGAACTATCCCCTTAAGCCTCGTCTGTGAAACCAGGCAAACGAAAACTATATTAAATCAGATCAGTGCTGAGAAATGCAATCTTTTATACTAACACACTCACGTCATTCCCAGGATGCGTGTGTAGAAATCCAGGGATTTAACCGGATCCTTAACCCGCAGCATTGTCTGCTGCATCATGAAGTCCTACAGCAGTGGCATGAATATATTTTGGTCAGAACATAATTTAAAAGACCATATTGGGGTGAAAGCAACGTATTAGTGGTCTCAGACATTTGAGTAACACTGTAAATATTAAAAAACATTTGTTATGCATCCTCACTCATTACACAATCAAGAATGGACTTTTTCACATATTGTGATGATGATGCATTTTAACAAACAAAAAAATATATAGTCTCTCTTTTACCGCTACAGAAGTTTACCCAACTATGAAGACTTCCGCTGGGAAAAATGTGAAAAGGGTCCATTCAAATTATTCAGTAGGGATTTTGGAGTTATGAATAATCAGCTGATGCTTTCAATGCAATTTCAGGCTGTGATTATGATGCTTTTAGAAATCCATATATTCTGTAATATCTAGCAGCTCTGCTGAAAAAAGAAGAGCATTGCAAATGCCTAAAACAACAAAAAATCTCTGGTAAACGTTTGCACTATGGATGTGCTGTTATGAATTATGACTCATCTCTCAGATGTAGGTGTTATTTTATAGCATCCCTTTGGTTATGATGTCATGACTTTTCAAAGAATGAAAAGTCAAAGTGATACAATACAATTCCCTGATAGACCGGTTCCCTGATCAGTTTGAGTGTCTTTATGAAAATATTTGTCTCTGTAGGAGCCACAGGTCAAAATTGTATCTGTGTAAAATGTCAAAGGTCATCAAAGTAACTTACTATAGCAACATAGTAAGTTAGTTACAATAGACTTGATTCTGACTGTATGTAAATGTAACATATCGATCTGCATTACAGAATCACATCTATTTTCATTTTATTTCCACGTGATTAAGCAATAAAGTACTTAAGTATATAAACTTAAACAAATACAGTTGAGTAACTACCAGAGACGGATAAATCACTATAAAAACAACCACACATATGTAAAGAATCGCACTATTTCCCTCCATAGCATTGCGTGATAAAAGAGAACATGGAAACGACCTAAGATCTTCGTGTTTGATTGAAAAGTCTCTAGCTCTGGGCTCAAATGCAGCGTCTTACTTTAGTGATGGGGTTTCCTTCTTTACACGCAGCGGTGGCTGCTTCGTTCGTCAGCCCGTTGTCGGTCATTTTTGGCTGTGCTTCGGGTTGGGTTTGAGGGTTCATGGTTGGTGACTATACAGCTGACAGTCCGGCGTAAAGATCGCTCGCAAGGGGCGTTTGCATTACGCACAACGTCGGCGGCGTGACGTGTCAGTGGGAGGGGCGATGAAATAACTGAGACCTTTCCTTCCTGCATAGGGTGAAACAATTCTCAGGCAAGTGTTTATATAATATATGTTAGAGTATATGTATGTTAATATATGTATAATTATTATGTATATATAAATACACACAAATTATATATATATATATATATATATATATATATATATATATATATATATATATATATATATATATATATATATATATGTGTGTGTGTGTGTGTAGTAGGCTACATACATGCAAATATTTCTTAAATATATACATGAATGTTTGTGTATTTAAATATAGATAATACTTATACACAGTACACACATATATTATGTAAACAAATTTCTATTTTGGATGTGATTAATCGATTTGACAGCACTAATATATAGTTACATATATTGTGAAGAGAAATTGAGTGTTTTCTTCCCATAAATGTCTAAAATTAAACTAAATGCAGGAGGAAAAAATACAGAAAGGAAAGGGTTAATTAACTAAGAGAAACGCTGGGCCTATAAATGAACGCCATATAGATTTACACATTTACACACATTCCTGTAAGCTACCACTTCCTGAGTTCTGAGGGAACCTTCAGTTCTGTGTGTAAACTGAAAACACATAGAGTTAGTGATGATATATTCCAAAAATCTGATCAAATGTATTGCCACCTCATTGACAAAGGTAGACATCAATATAAGGTCTGTGTGTGTTTGTGTGTGTGTGTGTGTGTGTGTGTGTGTGTGTGTGTGTGTGTGTGTGTGTGTGCCTGTTTATGTGGTATTACAACATAAACATGGATTATGAGGACATTTCAAATGTCCTCATGTTTCAAAATAGCTTTAAAAACATACTAAATTATGTTTTTTTGGAAAATGTAAAAATGCAGAATGTGTCCTGTGATGGGTAGGTTTAGGGGCAGGGGCAGTGTAGGGGGACAGAAAATATGGTTTGTACGGTATAAAAACCATTACGCCTATGGAGAGTCCCTGTAAACCACATAGACCAGCATGTGTGTGCGTGTGCGCGTGTGTATGTGTGTGTTTTAAAAAAGCACATCTTTTTAAAATTAAACTTCCATGACAATAAATGGGCTAAAATTGTGTTGAGTGGCTTATTGCTTTAATAAATAGCAGGTAACAAGGGAAAAAACAAGCTAGCAATAAAGTCTGAAAACTCATAAGTAACGGATTAATAACTGATCAAAAAAGGAGAAGGAGCTCAGGTAGATTAGGAGGTAGGGTAGCTTTTGATTTTGACTTTTAAATTGTAAATCTTACAATGTTATTTGTTGAATAAGTGTACATTTCGCTTTGCATAGCTCAATGCAAATTAATAATATGCGCTTAAAATAAAATTCAAGAATATAATTTTTTGATTGACTGGCACAAAACTTGATTGATGAACCTTGCTTGATGAACACATTTGTTTTGTACATGAACGATTACACAACAGGGTTGACATTTTTTGACTATTTTTCAAATAAAAGATTTCCATATTATTCCATAAATAGATTAAATTTTGCTTAAAAACTATGAAAAAGTTTCTAAAAAGGTGACCCCAGATAAAAAAGAAAATTAGAACAGAAACGTTACTGCTAAGTAGTTCTTAAAACTTTCTAGGACTGCTGAGTCCTGTATATATATATACACACACACACACACACACAGCAGGGAAAATAAGTATTTGACACATCAGCATTTTTATCAGTAAGAGGTGTAAGAATTAAAAAATAAAATAAAAAAAAGGTGTAAGAAGTGTATTGACACAAAATTTCCACCAGATGTAGCCATTAAGCCAAACATTAAATTCATACAAAGAAATCAGAACATTTAAGTATACAAGTGAAGTCATAATAAATTAAGTGAAATGACACAGGGAATAAGTATTGAACACACTTTAATACTTTGTAGAAAAGCCTTTTTTGGTGATTACAGCTTCTAGACGCCTCTGGTATGGAGAGACCAGTCGTCTGCATTGCTCAGGAGTGATTCTGGCCCATTCTTCCACACAAATGGTCTTTGTAGTTGAACGTTAATTATAGTTAGAGGTATCCAAGCCTTACATCACCAAGTGCAAAAAGCAGTAGAGGCGTGTTATCTGGAGTGACCAATCACACTTCTCTGTCTTGCAATCCGATGGACAAGACAGAGTTCAGTGAATCCTGACTCGTTGTGCCAAGTGTAAAGTGTGGTGGGTGGGGGGGAATGGGGTTATGCTGTTTGGTTGTTTTTTTGTGATAAAGATTGGTCTGACTGAAGAACGTCTTGTCGCAGTGCGGACAGGTGAACGGCCTCTCGCCTCTGTGTTTATATGACAAGAACTGTGTCAGAACAAATTAATCTTGATAAGGTCCGATAACTTTGATAGAAAGGTACATAAATGAATACAATTAACCAATCAGCTCTCAGCTGTTCAATTTAAGTACACAATTAGATAATACCAATTTAGGTCAACCAATGACCAAGCAATTCATTTTGTTCAATCATTTGTTTCTTGAATTTTGTGACAAATTAAACAGCACTAGGTAACTTTTGCTCTCGGGGTCCCCCTACAGTTGGGAAAAAATATTGTCCTCTTCTACTGTCGTAAACTCTGTCATCCTACAACAGGGGATGCGCGCGTGCATTTGTTGACATGACAACCCTGATAGCCATGATGAGCGGGTCAATCTAACGCTCTCCATTGACTTTGTATTGCGTGAAGCGGACGCGTCCAAGAAGTCCTCGCTGCAGCCTGTAGCACGATGACGTATTGGATCAAACCCAACACGTACAGGATGTGCATGTGCGGTGGTTTCATTCACAGTTTGATGACGTCATATAGATATGCGCAGCAGAGTTTAGGGGACATCATTGAATGCACAGGAGAGTTTTGCTGGATAGATAAATACTCAAACTGCTCGCGCAAAAATAATAATTAATAACATGCTCACGCCATCAGGAGACACGTTTTGCATTTTCCCTTGAATGTGTAGGCTATTGGTATTTTAAGTCCTTTACAGATCGTGTTGCATTGTACGTTGACGATTAAAATTACAGAGACAATTACTTGACTCATTTTTCCTTCCACTCAACAGCAAGTAAAATTGTAACTGTTTTGCATGCATGTACAACAAAACTAGGATAATTTAAGCATCACATTTATGAAAAGATGATTTATTCATCAATAATTACTTAATACTATTTATCAGTACGACAACTACACAGTTTAGAACATCATCTATATACAATATTGATCATACATTAAGACTAGCGCATACGCATTATTAACCCAAAGATCGGTAAGCTATATGACATTGCCATAATGATCCACCATCCAGTACGTATTGGATCTGATCCAACTACGTCATCGTGCTACAGGCTGCAGTGAGGGGTGTCTCGCTGCGTCGTCTTTTCTTATTTATAACAAAAAACAGAACAATGTCTAAAAGCTGATATGTGACAAGGTGTAAAGCAAACAAGCTAAAAGACACATAACTAAGTTAAGCTGTCGACCCCAAAAAACGAGTGTTTAAGCCCCCATCTGCCATCAAAAGATGCTGAATGTATTGCTCAATAAATGGATTTGCAAGAAATCTGGGGGAAAAGAACAAGACGTTTTTAAGAAGTAAAAAAGTGTATTAACAGCGTTCAGGTTATGATGGAAATAGATCAAATTCATAGAGCAGTGGTTATACTCTATATTACCAAATGTATTGGGACACCCCTCCAAATGATTGAATTCAGGTGTTCCAATCACTTTCATGATCCTTCGGATAAGACGTTAAACCGAGGTCCTGACTCTCTGTGGTTATTAAAAATCCCATGGCACTTCTCGTAAAAAGTAGGGGTAACCCCGGTGTCCTGGCCAAATTCCCTTCATTGGCCCTTACCAATCATGGCCTCGTAATAATTCCCATCCACTGAATTGGCTGTACCCTTTCTCCTCTCCATCTATCGCTGGTGTAGTGATCATCCAAGTGGATGCTGCACACGGGTGGTGGTTGAGGAGAGACCCCTGTCATGAGTGTAAAGCAGAGTTGGCCTCTCAGTTCCAGTGAAAGGAACTCTTAATGCTTCAGCATACCAAGACATTTTGGACAATTTCATGCGCCCCACTTTGTGGAAACAGTTTTGGGATGGCCCCTTCCTGTTCCAAAATGAATGTCCATAAAGACATGGTCCAACGTCACGCCTCTCTTCATCAGACTGCACTGGCAGCTCGCATCAATTTCAAGGCACTGGTTCTCGCCTACAAAGCAACCACTGGCTCTGCACCAATATACCTACACTCACTTGTTCGGACTTACACACCCTCCAGAAGCTTGCGTTCTGCAAGCAAAGGACGCCTCGTGGTTCATTCCCGAAGAGGAATGAAATCTCTCTCACGGACCTTTTCCTGGACCGTTCCCACCTGGTGGAACGACCAGCTGAGTCTGTAGCCATTTTTAAAAAGCATCTTAAGACACATCTTTTCCAATTACACCTGACCAATAAAGACTAGCACTTAACTATCCAATTAAATTTTCTGTTTGTTTGTTTGTGTACTGTGCTTGATTTACTGAGACTTCTTACAGCACTTGCAGGTTGTTGCCCTTGTTTGTTTCATTGCTTCTATTGCTCTCCCCTTTTTGTACGTCGCTTTGGATAAAAGCATCTGCTAAATGATTAAATGTAAATGTGAAGGAACTAGACTGGCCTGGACAGAGTCCTGACCTCAACCCGACAGAACATCTTTGGGATGAATTAGAGCGGAGACTGAGAGCCAGGTCAAACATCAGTGCCTGACCTCACAAATGCGCTTCTGGAAGAATGATCAAAAATTCCCATAAACACAATCTTAAACCTTGTGGAAAGCCTTCCCAGAAGAGTTGAAGCTGTTAGAGCTTAAAACTCCACATTAAACCCCACAGATCAAGAATAGGATTTCATTCAAATTCATGTACATGTAAAGGCAGGCTTCCCAAAACATTTGGGTTTATATTTTGGTCCCAAAATATAGTGTATATATAACATGAAAACAATGGAGAAAAAAAGGGAAACCATGTGTAGTAAAGTTCTTTATTGACAGTAAACAGGTATAATGAGATTCATGAAGAAAAAAATATAATTTAAAGGGATGTGGCTTAAAACAAATACGAATATATATAATTAAAAAAATCATGACATGCATGAATGTGCATTACGTCACCTTTTGGCTGAATGCAGTTTACGATGCATATCTAAGGAGTATTGATAAGGGAAAGTCTTTCCACAGTCTGGACAAGAGAAAGGCCTCTCTCCTGTGTGAATCCGCATGTGTTTCTCCAGTGAAAAAAGGCGTGAGAATCCACTTCCACACACAGGGCAACAGAACCGTTTGCTGTCAGAATGATAATCCACCTGATGGCGTTTAAGATTGGTCTGACTGAAGAACGTCTTGTCACAGTGGGGACAGGAGAACGGCCTCTCGCCTTTGTGTTTATATAAATGACTTTGGAGTGCGGTGGAGCCAATAAACTTCTTCCCACACTGATCGCAACCGAAGCTCTTCACGCTCTTTCGTTTGTCACCTGTGTGGACGCTACTGTGCAGTTTAAGCCAGTCTTTACGACGGAAGCCCCTCCCACAGAGGTCACAGGTGTATGGAGCCTCTCCTGTGTGTATTCTCATGTGACGCACAAGGCTTACGCTCTGCCGATACTCCATGCCACACAGCTTACAGATGAATTTTTTTTTAGGAGTCTTTATGCCATTTGAAAAGCGGGAGATGGATGGCTCAGCTTCTGTCTTAATATCTGAATGACTTCCATCTGGCACCTCAATACTTTTCACAGTATACTGCAGGCGTTGACAAAACAGCACAGCTGATCCCTCCACTTTGCTCAGCACCAAAGTTTCCTTACACTCCTTAGTTGACTCGGACCTCGAAACTCCAAGAGAATTCTCTGAAGGCTTCATGTTGAGGCAGTCAGGACGCCAAGCCATCGACTAGGGAAACAGATTGAATAAAGATGTAATAAAAGTTGTAAGAATTGTATTCAGATGTATTCCTCAACTTTACTCAGTAACCCCAAATGTATCATAAATGAATTATACAATAACCTCATAAGTTATTTGGACAATTACCCCACAGTTAAAATAAGAAGGTTGTTGCATAAGAAGAAATGTATAGTCTTCAATAAGAATAAGAGGAACTGAGCATATGTGCGAGTGTAGAAGGAAGTTATTAGACACTAACAGGTTAACAACAGGAAAGAGTCAACAGGTGGAAGTCAGTGAACCAATGAAATAACTTGTTTTAAGATGCAAGAAGCTTTTTTTAAGAGATCACCCAAAAACGTAGAAAAAACTGTAATAATGTTAAATATTATTACTATTTAAAATAAAGGTTTCTATTTTAATATACTTTAAAATATAATTTATTCCTGTGATCGAAGCGGAATTTTTAGCATTATTACTCCAGTCTTCAGTGTCACACGATCCTTCAGAAATCATTCTGATATGATGATTTATTATGGAAACTGTTGTGCTGCTTACTTTTTTATTTATTTTTTTTTTTTTTGTGAAAATGCAAAATTGATACTTTTTTCAGGAGTCATTGATGAATAAAAAATTAAAAAAGAACAGCATTTATTCAAAATAGAAATCTTTTCTAACAATATTTACTATCACTTTTTATCAGTTTAATACACCGTTGCTAAATAAAATTATTTATTAAAAAAAAGGAAAAAAAAGTCAAGACCGGAAATCTTTGAATGGTCGTGTATATTGTTACAAAATATTTTATTTTAAATAAATGCTGCCCCCCCCCCTTTTTACTAAGCAATTATATACGTTTTAACAATGAAAGGAAAAAAAATGATATACATACACACGTGTTTTATAGGGACTTTTCATAAAAATAACCTACCATCACATATATCTGCATTTTAACATAAAAAATGTTTTTATCATAATTTCGTATGATTTAAAAGCGGTTTTCCTCACAGGGACCAAAACAAGTTAGTGGTAAAAGTTTCCTTGTGTGGGGACATTTGGTCATACACTGATACAAAAAAAAAAAAGTCTCCAATTGAAAATTTTCAAGTGACTATCTACATTTTTCAGTTGGCCAATAGAATTTCTGTGAATTAAATTTCATCAGTTCACAGATTTTCAATTCGGCACACTTAAAACATTTTTTTTTGTGATCAGTCACTATAAAATGTTGAATTGGAGACCCTAAATGTTTAAAAAGTGTTTGATATTTTTGTTTGACACTATTTTGTAGACTCACAAAATTAACCTCAGTCAGAAACCTGCTGGTAAACCATTTGATATCCTAATAACAAAGCACTTACTTGCAAATAGTCAATTGTAGTTCAATGAATAGAACGTTCTTGGGTCTATTTACAGCTTTCTCGTGCGTCCTGCTTCTTCGTTTAAGAGTACTAAAAACTAAAGATACACAGTACTGCCCCCTTCTGCTATTAGTAGGAATACCACATTCACTTGCCAGGAACCTTGGCTCTGAAGCTCCGTCAGAATACCATGTAGCACCAACACATATGCAAACTATTTAAGGTTTACAGCACCATCGGTCAAAATATATTAAAATGGGACAATGGATTCTTAGTAGAAGTTATGTCAGCTCAACTTTGTGCGGATGTATTGGTGATGTGCTTTGAGGGAAACATATTGCCAATGTTTTATCTAATGTTGTGTTAGCAGGAGTTTCATGACCTTACCAAGGGAACAGTCTCAAAAGCCTCCCACAGATTAGAAGTGACCCTTATGATAGCCGCTTACGAATGGGAACTTATCTATAATTGTCCTTAAATAACCATATTTGCATAAACAAACAACATGTTATGGGCTCAAACTGTGTTCTTAAATATTTATTAAACTTACTGTAGTGTTTACTTTTCTAATAAACAAGTTTTATTTTTCTAACAAGCAGTTCCTTAATGTTTCCATGGTTTCTACAAAATGAGGGTAACATTGGTATGATGTCATTGATCGGCGACACACGGACACAGTCCTGGTTAAATTTGCTAATTTCTCTAAATTTAAATATTCTTGGAAATATTTTGGATAATGTAAGCCAACAAAATATATAACACTGTTCTAGTGGTTTGTGGATATGTTAATCCAAAAATCACATTTTGTGTCTTATATAAACCTTTCATGGCAATAAATTGAGTAGGTTATTGCTTTAACCCTCACTCATTATTCCCTCATAACCTGTAACAAATATGTCCCTTAAATTTAAAAAAGACCTAAATATATACAAATTATTTTATTTTTTGCCCAGAAAGCTTTTATTTTATTTCATTTCATTTTTATATTTGAGTTTTTTTTTTATAGCTGTTTTATTTACTTTACCTTTAATTACCAGACTTCATGAACAAATACTATAAGCACATTCTTTCAATTTAAACTCTCTCCAAAGCACGCATTACCCTGCTCAAAAAAATCTCTCACATTGGGTCAATCTGGGTGTCTCTGCCGACCTCTTGTGGATAAAAAAACAAATAATATAACATATTTCCTGACACTTGCCACCAGCTCAAAATAATAATGCAACAAAAAGTGTTGAAAAATGCATATCCGGGAGGGATAACAAAATCATCCTATTACTTATGTATAACTTTGAGAAATGTAAACATGATTTATATTGTATTTGTAAACAACTGAGGAAAACTGTCATAAAAAACAACATGTAAATGCTCTTTTTGTGCAGAAAACAATTAACAGAATAAATAATTAGAGCGTATTAGAATAAACAGAGTAAATTATAAATTCATGTAACATGCATCATATCAACTTTTGGCTGAATGCAGTTTACGATGCATATCTAAGGAGTATTGATAAGGGAAAGTCTTTCCACAGTCTGGACAGGAGAAAGGCCTCTCTCCCGTGTGAATCCGCATGTGTTTCTCCAGCGTCGTGCGGCGTGAGAATTCAATTCCACAAAATGAGCAACAGAACTCTTTTCCAGAATGACGGTCGGTGTGGTGGCGTTTAAGATCGCTCTGGCTGAAGAACGTCTTGTCGCAGTGCGGACAGGTGAACGGCCTCTCGCCTCTGTGTTTATATAAATGACTTTGGAGTGCGGTGGAGCCATTAAACTTCTTCCCACACTGATCGCAACTGAATCGCTTCATGTGTTTCCGTTTTTCACCCGTATGGATGGTGATGTGAATTTTGAGCCAGTCTGGACGACGAAAGCCCTTCCCACAGAGGTCACAAGTGTATGGAGCCTCTCCTGTGTGTATTCTCATGTGACGCACCAGGTTTAAGCTCCGCTGATACTCCATGCCACACAGCTTACAGATGAATTTTGTATCAGAAGTCTTTATGCCATTTGAAAAGTGGGAGATGGATGGTTGGGATTCTGTCTTAATATCTGAATGACTTCCATCTGGCACCTCAATACTTTTCACAGTATACTGCAGGCGTTGACAAAACAGCACAGCTGATCCCTCCACTTTGCTCAGCACCAAAGTTTCCTTACACTCCTTAGTTGACTCGGACCTCGAAACTCCAAGAGAATTCTCTGAGGGCTTCATATCAACTAGGGAAAAGATTGAATAGAGATGTAAACATTCAGATTTATTCCTCAAATATTACACAAACCACCCAACACAACAACCCCATAAGTCATTTAGATACTTACGCCACAGGTAAATGGTACACTATGTAACTTTCAGCCTCTAGCAGTTAAAAAAAACAACCTGCATGCATTCAGCGGAAGAACATTGTTTTGGTCGGGCTTCAGCTCTGTGTGACTGTCCGGATAACATTGGTTCTTTTTCACAGGTGCTCTTCACTACTAGGCTTAAGCGATATAACCAGTTTAAATGGAAAAGATCTCAAGCTGACTAGCTGAAGACATTACTGTAACTTTACCCATTAATAGACACAGTACTTCCTTACAACACAGCACTACAACAACTATAATGAAACTACCCTATACAATAGATAATTCTTTCCAATGAACTCTGTTAGAAAGCAATATATGGCAATTTATCTGTTCAATAAAATACATTACTTACCTGTTAAATAATAAAACTGCCATCTCTGCATTAGGGGTGTGAACTGTGAACCTACGCTTGTCTCACGGTTCGGTTCGATTACGATTAGGGATGGCTCGATACCACAATTTTGGCTTCGGTACGGTACCACAATCTAATACCGAAGTAACGTTACCGATATTAAATCGATACCACAAGGTCTGATATTAGCGCGGGTATATTGCACGCGAATGAGAACAATTATGCAAGTTTTGAGTTTATAAAGTGGGAAATTACCACAAATGTTTATTAGTAAATTAATCAGCAAAGCTTATCACATCAAATCAGTCATTTGAAAGCTTTCTTGTGAGAAATCATTTCAGAAAAAAATCTCTCAAAACTAGCAAATTGCTTCTGGTTTCAAAAGACATCGCACTACACTAAAGCAATCTGCATAATCCGACTCAACATTTCACGCTCATCTCGGGATGGAGAACGGAAATCATTTGAACACGCAAGAGATTTTATAGCATTTCGTAATAACAGTTACAGGAGATATGAGCTCATACGACACACACACACACACACGCCAGTCACTTAGTCACGCTCGCACATTACACATTAAGTTTCCTTAAACAGTCAAATACACAGAGTTATGTACAAATGTCCGTCTTTAGTGAGTATTCACATAAACACAGTCGGGTGTGTCTAACGGGAATGTAAATAGTGCAATAGTACACGTGCAAATATAATGAGATCTAAATGTCATTGGTTGAAACGAACGCTGGAGATTGTGATATTCGATCTTATGTTAGGCTATGTGTGTGCGTTGATCAGTGTAAAAAGAAAATAAATGTCTAAATGAGATGGTTTGAATGATTCACTGACCTGTCGATCTCTTCAGAAGTCTTAAAGTCAGGATAGTGACAGATGCTTATTGGCTAGGTTTGATGGTTCTTCATCAGTTTTATAAGCAAAGTCATTACAAATTTCACTTCTACTCCTCTCTTTATTAATTCGTTTTGGGCATCTTGAGTGAGATTCGACTGCTTTATCCATTTTGTTCGTCTATGTTGTTGTCACATTTGCCGGTTGTTTCGGGTCAGTTTGGGTAGCGCGCTGCCATCTAGCGGTGAACTTCGGAACAGCAGCATATACCGAAATGTGCCAAATCATGATATCGTACCGTTTTAAATAAAATATATACCGGTATTTTTCCAGTACCGGTATACCGCGCATCCCTAATTACGATTATCATGTCATCGATTCGTCGAACTCGATATCACGATGCATTGCTGATTCACTGTATCCTATACAATTTTGTCAGTCAGTTATATGAACTGAACCTTTAATTTTACCTGTTCAAAGAAAACACGGTTCTAGAATGTATGAAACAAAACTTAAGCCTGGGCACAGAAGACAACAGGAGCATTTAGAACAAATACATAAAATACTAAAAGCCACTTCAGAAGGTTGTCTGGGTCTCTTTACAGTAAAAATTAAAGTCTAAATACATCTGGTTGTTGAAACCACATTTGTAAATTTTACTCATCCCAACAATGCTACAAAAATAAACATAGGCTATGAGATGTCATCATGTTATAGTCAAGCCAACACACAAACTACTGTAAATTAAACCAAAAGTAAAATCTTACGTGCTCAACATACAATATTCATTATTAAAAGTAAAGAAACTTGACCATCTTACCAGTGCTATGTCTGTGCTCGCTCCTATTGCTGTCTTGGATTGTGAAATTAGCTTATGATCAATAAAATGCATCTATCTGTTGTTTTCTGTGACGTGAACGCCATTAAATCTGAATATAGTGTTCCTCCATCGAATGTGCCTTTCGAAAAACTGCGCTAAGGTGCGTCTGATGTTCTGTTATACAACAATTCTGAATAAGAGACAAATAAACAACTTGTCTTTTATGAGGTTTATTTTCTTCAAAGAAAAGGATCAGCAGTTATACAGACATTCAGAGTTGCTGCAGATTGTGACAAGTGAGAGCTCCCTCCAGAACAGTCGCAAGGGCTGTGCCAAATGTGCGACCGCACAGGGCCTCACGCAAAAGTAAAGTAACAGCTGACTTGAAGTTCATGCTTTGTCCTTCGAAATAATATAATAGTTAAAAGACATAGCTAAAAGAAAAGTGAGACTATGTATATCCTAATGCTGTATTATTCTGCTTGTTAAAAATGTAGCCCATATTGCAATAACTGCTCTGAGGGTATACATGTCAGTCAGCACGACATTGCACGTCAAGTACGTAGAAAAAGCTTTTTTCAGTCCATTTTAAAGTCTTATTTTGGCCGCCTATAAATGGGTCAAACCACATACGTATATTACCTGAGAAGTTCATACATATGCTATAAATCCACTCTCATTTAAGGATGTGCATTTATTGCATGGACGGAGAAAGCATGGATGCCTGCAGGATTTCATCTGACAGTACATACACATTTTTTTTAACACTAAAAAGTTAAAAAAGCATATATAGCATAACTCTTCCCATCAGTGAGAGGAAGAGTACAGCAGAACGAGTGTAGCTGCTCTATCTCTAGATGTTTTAAATGGTTTATAATCTGAAATCTCCAAAAAAAATGAATGAAATTGTCAGACATCTATTTAGCGTCACGTTAGACATCCTGTTCAGAGGAAAACAACTGAAAAAACGCACTGGTTGTTCTCTCAAAGAGCCTGTTTGTTTTACTCAAGTTTGCAGGCCTCAAACCTCCCTTGAGATGACTCCAGCTCCCTCCCACATTTAAATCTCTCTAACATTAAGGGCCGAAGCCTTGGTCAAACTGCATTTTTCCTTAACATAAGGAACATGTTTATCACTTTCTATACATTGAGTGTGCTCTTTTCTTCCACATGCATCTAAAAGATTAATAACTGATCTTTGTTCTGTTAAACAGAGAAGCATGTGACACCACATGTAGTCCTCGTGCAGATGGTCTTGCTTGATTTCTTTAGGCTAAATTGCATCCTGTTTTTCCCCAATGTCTGCCTCTCCAAGTAATTCTAAGTAATACAGAATATTCAAACACAACAAGGTTCCATAAGCATAATATATTAATAAAGCATTACATATGAATACACTTTCTTCCACAAGAGAGAAGGGGGAGGGGGAGGCAAATCCACAGTCGAAGACTTATGCAAATCAAGTCATTTATAAGCCATCAAGTATTTCATTTTTAGCAGTTTGAGTGTTGAGAAAAAAATATGTTGAAGAGAAGGCTATCCTTCCCTGATATATTAATCAGCAGACACTTAAATTACATGATATTAGCTTGAACTGCTGATTATGTACCAACTACTTTAATTATGGAGAGAAGACGCCAAGTCGCCAACACATTTACCAAGATACCATTTGAGCAGAAGCTTACAAATTAAAAATGCATGTACACAATTTCCCGCAAAAATTATCCCATTAGGTATAAAATAACACTTATTATAGGTAGGGCTGCCCCCTAATAGTCCACTAATCATTAGTCGACTAGAAGAGGCTTAGTTGACCAAAAAAAGTATTAGTTGGTTGACCAAAGAAGCAAAATCACGCAGTCTGTGACGGACAGACCGTTAACGGTGGGTCCTTGTGGTAATTATTTCCAGTATATTGACCATGAAATCCAAACATTCACCATCCATCGACCTTAAATAGGTCTTATCATTTGAAACATGCAAGTAGTAGGAAATTTACATGGCCATTCACTCTCACTTTAACATTTATTATTAGGAGCCTATTATTACAGCCAGGGACCTTCCAACATCTCTGCTGCTTCTCCATCATCACACAGCTCGAGGTTGAGGACATCATCAGAAAAATGAAACCATCCACCTGTGCACTGGATCCTTTTCCTACAGCCTTGGTAAAATCTAACCTCAGTGTCTTAAGTCCATTCATTACCAAGATTATTAATAATTCCCTCCAGGCTGGCAATGTTCCTTCATCTCTTAAAACTGCTATCATCAGACCACTTCTGAAAAAACCTACTTTAGACCCAGATGTTAATGACAACTACAGGCCCATCTCCAACCTCCCATACCTCTCTAAGGTGCTGGAAAAAGTTGTTGCTGCACAGCTTCAGGTCCATTTGGAGCATAACCATCTTTATGAGAAATTTCAGTCTGGTTTCCGCTCAGGACACAGCACAGAAACAGCTTTGGTCAGGGTCACAAACGATCTTTTGATGGCGGCAGATGCTGGTTCCCCATCCCTTCTCATCCTCCTGGACTTAACTGCAGCTTTCGATACAGTTGACCATAACATCCTCCTTCACCGTTTACATTCCACCATTGGTCTCTCTGACTCGGTCCACAACTGGTTTTCTTATCTCACTGGGAGAACTGAATATGTTGCGTTAGGAGAAGCTACATCCCTGTCACACAATGTCACCTGCGGTGTCCCTCAAGGCTCTGTGCTCGGACCCACCCTGTTCATACTCTACATGCTCCCCCTTGGCCGTCTCATCAACCGGCATGGGATTTCTTTTCACTGCTATGCTGATGACACTCAACTTTACTTTAGGACAAGTTCATCTCCCTCTGCTGACCTCACACCATCCACTTTGATCACTTGCCTGGATGAGATAAAGGCGTGGATGAAGCAAAACTTTCTGCAGCTAAACAGCTCCAAAACTGAAGCTATCCTAGTCGGCACTCCACTTCAGGTCCAGAAGTCCGTTATCACCAGCATTGCTTTCTCTGATCAGGTCATTCCTCTTTCCACTTCAGTCACGAATCTGGGGGTCACAATGGAATCACAGCTTACTTTTGAAGCGCACATCAAACACCTGTGTAAGACCTCCTTCTTCCACCTCAGAAACATTGCCAAACTTCGTCCCATTCTATCGCTGGCTGATGCGGAGAAGCTTGTCCATGCCTTTATCTCCTCCAGGCTGGACTACTGCAATGCGCTCCTTATTGGCATCCCTAGCAAAAATCTCCAGAGGCTGCAGTGTATTCAGAACAGCGCTGCTAGGATCCTCATGAGGGTGCGCAAATACGACCATATCACCCCCATTCTAAAATCACTCCACTGGCTTCCTGTGTCGTTCAGGATCGAGTACAAGATCTCTCTCCTTACCCACCAGTGCATCCATGGTGATGCTCCCTCCTATCTCAAGGAACTCCTCACCACACAAACAGCCACTCGTAACCTCCGCTCTGTTTCGCTGTATCGCCTCAAAACTCCCACAGCCAATCTCCGTACTATGGGGGATCGGGCATTCTGCTCTTCAGCCCCCAGTCTGTGGAATGCTCTCCCTGACCACCTGCGGACTCCACAGACTATAGATACTTTTAAGCGTGGTCTTAAAACCCACCTTTTTAGCAGAGCTTTTAATTGACTTTTAATTGACTTGCTACTTGTTTAATTTATTTTATTTTATTTTTCGGTTTTATTTATTTATAGTTGTTGATTGTTTTGTTTTTGTTTTTAAATTCTGTAGCACTTTGAGATTTTGTTTAATATAAAGTGCATTATAAATAAAATTTATTATTATTATTATTATTATTAGGAGCATATCCAAGTGTTTGTTCGAAGTGTGGAAGCTGAAGTATTAACGCGTTTACTGCATGACATGAAGGCCGTTCACTTGCATTTAACTTAAATACATTTTTAGTCTTACATCCAGAGTAATTGTATGCGCTGTGGTAAGCTTTGTGCGTTTGAGTGCTGATTAGGCCGTTAAAAGCTCATTATTGGCAACGTGGGGGAGAGGACGCTGGCGTCGTCTGTTCGCCGCTTCTCCACCCACAAATCATGTTGTACTATTAGATTTAGATTTTATTTTATTTCCTTATGTTTGTGACTAGTCTAACAGTCAGAGCTACTATTGGGGCTGTTGCTGATTGCTGGCAGCCACTGAGAGGACGTTGTTCGTCGTTTCGCCGTTTTCCACCGCTTCTAATGTTTACGTTTGAATTGCTGCGGTTGGTTGGTTCTGGTTTGGAGGACATTTGATTAGGGCTGGTCGATTCCGAAAATGTTTGGAATCGATTCCGATTCCAATTCCTGGTTCTGGAATCGACAGAGTCGATTCCAAGAATCGATTCCGCACTGTTGTTTTCGATTCCTTTTCGATTCTTCTTTTTTTAACAAAATCGATGGAGGAACCTAGTTCCGGAGTGACCGCAGGATACAAGGATGTAGAAAGTATCCTTCTCCAAAACGTTATTTGTAAAATGATGATACATTTCCATAACTCTGATGAATTTTAAATGATGGATTCTCCTGAAAAGGCCCATATAGCCCAGATGTAAATGCGATTTAGCCTAGTAAATCAAAAGGATAGCACATTATTCATGGATGTGCATTTATTGTATGTTTAAAACTACATGACATGTCTAAAATGCATGTGCACAGTTAAGTTAAATGACTGCGTTCAAATAAGTGCTTTTGCACAGAATGTGCGAGGCAAAATAACCACAATATTAACAAAAACAATAATTTCACGAGTTCACACTTACAAATAATTCAGATAGAATAAATGGTATGCGTATTTGGCGTGCTGTCCGAGGAGAGGGCTCCGAGCTCGGTATTTGGCCCGAACCCAGAGTACTCCCCCCGTATTTCTGGTTAGGAAAGTTAACCAGGTGCGTGTGAGGTAGAAGGGGTGGTGGAGGGATGCTGCAAACTTTGTCAAGGAACATTGGTGAGTTGACTGGGTATTTATGTGATCCTCCACTTGAGCTGATTGGTAGACATGTTGATTACTGATAGTTGACAGCTGGTTGGAATGACATCATGATTAGGTAGATCATTTGAACGTGCTTCTCCCGAACTTAGTTTTTTAAGAAACATCATATAAGAGTACGCAGTTTATTTGTCAATCAGATGCGCGAGCAAGTTGCGTTCATTACTATAGCAACATTAGACTCGGTCATTAAGCTGTACTCTAGTCTAGGCGCATTTTCTTTCAGTTATCAATGGATTAAAGAAAATAAAAGAAAATAGAAAATTAAAATAAGACCCTCACATCTGCATCTGTAAGCAGAGCTCAAAATCTACCGTTGTGGACAACAGAACCATTTCACAATTTAAAATTATGGAGTTGTGTGTGCAAAATGTAGCAAACTTGTCCACGATGCAGGATCACAGAAGGAAACAATGGCAATAAACACTATTTAACTAAGTGAATGAAAGGTATAGTAATAATCAGCGATATGCGTTCACATATGGCTTGATTTGAACGTTTCATACCATAAAAATAAGTAGTTAGAATTAAGTTCTAGTGACGTCATCACGCAATGACGCAAAAAAAAAAAACGCTGAATCGTTTTATTTTTAACTCACTATTTGAAACTAACTGTTCAAAAGAACCTTTTGCAAAAATTAAATAGACTTCCAATCATTATTAGTAAGCGAGAGACAATTGAATAAAGAGGAGTCGATTCCCCGCGATGGAATCGATTCCAAACGTTGGAATCGACTCTCGATTCCCAACGTCTTGAAATCGAGGAATCGATTCTTTTTGGAATCGATTCCCAGCCCTACATTTGATGTTTCTCGCCGCAACTGCTCACTGGTGGTCTCCCTTGGGCTTAAGCTGCATGGTGGCTGAAGTTTGCACCGGGCTAGCGTCATCTGGGCCATCGTAATCGGCGTCCGGCATGATGTTGGGATGTTCCGCTTCTCGGCTGCACCGCTGTTCCGTCCTGCATTGCGGCTTGGACTTCTGCGCCAACCCCGGTGTGTACACAGAAGTGCCCGGAAAAATGTTCTGCCTCCTGCATGGTGCTGCGGCGATCCCCATCGTTTGAATCGTCATGAAGACCCATCATCTGGTCTTCAGCTGTCGTGCCTAGGCGATGTCATCAGGACACACTGCCGCTGGGAGAAATTTAAAACATGGACCACAGTGTGCTGCGGAGCTAACAGAGACTTCCACCATCAGCTGTTTTCTGTTCACCATCAGCTCTGTTTCTGTTCACCATCAGCTCTGTTTCTGTTCACCATCAGCTCTGTTTCTGTTCTGTTTTCTGTGTTGGTTGATTGTTTGTAATATTCTATATTTTTACTTTTTATTCATTTTTTGTGTTATCCCCCCCCCCCCCCCTTTGTTGCACTTTGAGATTCTTCGGAATGAAAAGTGCATTATAAATAAAATCTATTATTATTATTATTATTATTATTATTATTATTATTATTATGATTTGGCTAATTAATACACAGACACATTATATATATATATATATATGATATGATATTTTTCTAGTCGACCGTTCTTTTAAACGACTAATAGTCGCCTAGAAAAATATTTAAATCGAGGGCAGCCCTAATAATAGCTCACCATAGTGATTCAGTAAAAGACAAAAACACATTTTGATAGAAGGATTGGTGATGTAAAAATGTCAGTGTTCTTTTTAAAGTATGCAGGTTGTTGCATTAGAAAAACAGAAAAAGGAATTGAGCATAAGTGTAGAAGGAAGTTATTAGACACTAACAGGTTAACAACAGGAAAGAGTCAACAGGTGGAAGTCAGTGAACCAATGAAATAACTTGTTTCAAGTGTTTGAATATGATGTAAGAATATAAAAAGTTTGTGTATGTTCAGCAAGGGAGTTTTCCGGGCTAAGAGAGATCACCCGACCACTTTAAATAAATGGAGGAAAGGAAAACTTTGTTGTGTAGTCTGTCATTGAGAAAAGACGTTGTTAAATTTTTCATTAATAATCACCAATTAATTGAATTTACATGACAATTGCTTGATTTTGTTAAGTGACAAAGAGATGACATTAAATATTTGGGTTGTTGACATTTTCACTGTCACACAAGATAAAATTCATATATAGCCATGATTTGTTTTTTTGTTTGTTTTTTGCCATCATTTAAAATCCAGGACTTGTTAATATAAGAATTGCAAACTTCAATTCCGCTGACAAGTTTAATTAGCTGAAGGACAAGGACCCCATTTAAGGTCATGTTACTGTGAAGCTCATGACATGTGCACATGGTAAGATTGTGTATCAGAATTGTTCAAATTTAAAACACTTTTTTGGAAGCACTATAAGTGTGTTAATTTCTGTTTTCCTTTGGTTCGACAGCCCTATATTCTTATTTTTTTTCTGTCACTCACACCATAGGACACATTTCAGTAAAAAAAAAAAAAAACTGTGACAGAATTGAAGAGGTGACTCCTTATATTTTCTCAAACATCAGATTTCACTTTACACTACACTACAAAATGCATTGGTTTTTGTTTAATACACACACACACAAAACATTTTACTGCTTATTTGTTAACTACTCATACGAGAGAGAGAGAGAGAGAGAGAGAGAGAGAGAGAGAGAGAGAGAGAGAGAGAGAGAGAGAGAGAGAGAGAGAGAGAGAGAGAGAGAGAGAGAGAGAGAGAGAGAGAGAGAGAGAGAGAGAGAGAGAGAGAGATTGTTTAAAATGAGAAGAATGTTTAAAATGTGTTTGTCGTCATTTGTCAACTGACAAAAGTACTCAGTCAGAAACCTGATAGTAAACGATTTAAAATCTTAAGAACAAAGCGCTTACTTACAAATCAGCAATATTCATCATGGTTCCATTGAGTAGAACACTCTTCACTCTTGAGTCCATTTACAACTTTCTTGTGCATGCTGCTTCTTCTTTATTTTGCTGTTGGACAGCATGGCTAAAGATACACAGTACTGCCCCCTTCTGCTATTAGGAGGAATGCCACATTGATTTGCCAATGACCTCGGCCTTTTGTACTTGTCAGAATAACACCAGCTATACAACAAGTAGTTTTGTTCATTTTAATCTGTTTGGCCATGTGTTATGACAACTTTGGGTTATTTTTATATCGCTGATCTGTGTTCATAGTGAGAAGTGTGGAGTGTAAACATTTAATAAATGGATAAAAAACTATTTTGTGCTGTCTAAAGACAAAATATGACTTTTCTGAATTCTTTGAGATGTAATTTTGATGTAGATGAGGTTCTGATAAAGGTCTTGTTTTCATAAACTGCAAAAGTAGGCTATATGATGCCAACAGTGGCCTTATTCAACTCTTACCAGTTTATCTGTTCAATAAATAAAAGTTAATGGTGTAGAAACTTTTAGACAAAACACTTAGCAACTTTTTTTTATTATAACAAATCATATTGGAATGTATAATCAGACTGAGTGAAAAGAGGTCTGGAAGTTAAATACTGTCTCATCAATAAAGTTAAAGCACTCACATATTAATTTATTTTCATTTATTATTCATTTGCGAGACTGTAACATTCAGCCTGAGTTTCAGTTTTGTGTTCATGGCACAACAACAATGTACACGATCACACAGATCTGTGAAAACCAATAAAACGCTGTATTATGCATGCCAGGCCAGTAGATGACAATGTCACTCTGGAGGTCCACATGAGCCAAATCAATTTAAACTACACTTAAAGGGTTACTTCAGCGATTAGCATATGGCTTTCTATAGAGGGAATGCACGTGACGTCACCATCATCTGGAGCGACTGCGATTACACCCTGCTGAGTGGCAGAAAGACTGAGAAGCGGCACTGGATTACAACATGAATGCAGCGAAAACACACAAAACCAGGCCCAGTCCCAGAGGGGGGATAGGGGGAGGCTTGTCCACGGACCCAATGTACATCGCTGTTGCCATAGATATAAGATATGTATACGTATGGCTGTTACAGACTTGATAATAGTGTGTAATTTTCTCCCTCAAACCACTGCCACCTGTCGCCGCTTCTGCTTTTAGAGTGAAAAGCTGCCCATAACTGCTTGTCTGTTATCTATAATCCTCTGTAAGAATTCGTAATAATTGCATATTATCATCGAAAAGGAGCTAGCAATGTAATGTAGTAATGTAGCCAATCACAGACATGGCTCCTGGCTGATTGATTGTTCCTGATCGATTGCTCCTGTCTGTCTGCCTGCTGCTGCTGCCACCACAGTGTTTGTAGCTCTGTATAGCTGTGTTTGAATCTCTATTTGATATATTTTCTTTGTAATTTACACTGCTAAATATAACTTACTCATCACCATATAGTGTTTAATATAGCCTATCAATTTAAATTTGACATTACTAGCTTTTAATCTAAATCACTACCACACGTTAGCTTTTCGCTAGCCTGGTAGCTTTCCATCCCAGCATCCAGGTCTCCTGTTTTCTGAGTTCTATAGACAACTGTGGTGAGTTGGATTATTAAAAAGACTCCATCAGACAACTGTGGTAAGTTTTGGATTCATCAACAAATACGGTAAGCCATGTCTTCTTCTCCTGTCATTGTCACTTGCACTGCATGCTACATGTTTAGCATATCTATCTCCGTTGGCGAACAGGGCTTCACATGTGATAAATGTAAGGAATTAATCAGGCTGACGGAGAAGATTTCAGATTTAGAGACACGCATCCAAGCTTTATGTGAGAGTAGTGAGAATGTAACAGCTTTAGATACTGCTTTGGATGCGACTAGCTTAGTGAACACTCATTGTTTGGTTCCGGCTGAGCCCGCGCAGCAGGGCTGGGTGACGATGAGAAAGCATAGTCGCGGATCAAAAAACCGCTCTTCCGTTCCGATTAGAACATCAAACAGGTTCTCCCCACTCAGTGACGCACCCACTGAGGATCCTGTTGAAAGTGCCCTAGTTATTGGCGATTCTATTACACGGAATGTGAAAATAGAGACACCAGCCACCATAGTCACATGTTTACCGGGAGCCAGAGCGCCTGACATCAAAGCAAATTTAAAAGTGCTGGCTAAAGCTAATCGTAAATTCTCTAAGATTATTATTCACGTTGGCACTAATGATGTTCGACTTCGCCAGTCGGAGATCACCAAAATTAACATTAAAGAGGTGTGTAATCTCGCAAGTACGATGTCAAAAGCCGTATATTTCTCTGGACCTCTCCCCGCGAAAAGGAGTGATGAAATAGTTAGCAGATTATCATCACTCAATGGCTGGTTGTCTAAGTGGTGTCTGCAAAATAACATAGGGTTCATAGACAATTGGAAAAGTTTTTGGGGCAGACCTGACCTGTTGAAGATGGACGGCATTCATCCCTCCTGGGCTGGTGCTGCTCTTCTCTCTAGTAATTTGGCACATAGTCTTAGAGCTAAACCTTGACTCACTGGGGCCCAGGTCAGGAAGCAGACAAACTGGCTAAACCAACCGTCTGCTAGCTGTCTCACGTCACCAAAGTCAGCTAAATCCCAGCACATAGAGACTCTTTCACCTAGATATTATCACATAGAGACTGTGTCTGTTCCCCGAATTAGTAAATACAAAAAACCATCAAAACCATTCAACAGTAAAAATTTAATTGATGTCCAACAAATAAACAACAGATATAATACGGATGAACAATTGATAAAGCTTGGGTTGCTGAATATTCGATCCCTTTCGCCAAAAACGCTTGTTGTCAATGATATGATTATAGATCATAACTTAGATGTGCTGTGTTTGACAGAAACCTGGCTAAAACCTGATGATTACATTACTTTAAATGAGTGCACCCCCCGAGATTATTGTTACAAACATGAGCCACGTCTGAAAGGTAAAGGGGGAGGTGTGGCTGTAATTTATAATAATATTTTCAGTATTACTCAGAAGTCTAGTTTCAAATATAATTCCTTTGAAGTTTTGGTGCTTTATGTAACACTGTGTAGTGTAAATGATAAATGCCTTCTGACATTTGTGTTGGCTACTGTATACAGGCCACCAGGGCACAATACAGACTTTATCAAAGAATTTGCTGGTTTTGTATCGGAGTTAGTATTAGCTGTAGATAAAGTACTAATTGTTGGGGATTTTAATATCCACGTAGACAATGAAAAAGACGCATTGGGATTGGCATTTAGAGACATTCTAAACTCTATTGGAGTTAGACAACACGTATCGGGACCCACTCATCGCCTTAATCATACTTTAGATCTAATAATGTCACATGGAATAAATGTTGATACTGTTAAAATTCTGCAGCAGAGCGATGACATCTCAGATCATTACCTAATATCATGTATACTTAATTTACCTAAGGCTGCAAAGCCATCCCCTCGCTTCAAATATGGTAGGACGATAACCGCTGCGACTAAAGATTGCTTTGTACATAATCTTCCTCATCAGTTCCATCTCCTCAGCATTACAGATAGCCAAGATGAACTTGATGCTGCAACCGAAACTATTGACTCTCTCCTTACTAGCACTTTAGACATAGTTGCTCCCCGGCGCTTAAAGAAGATTAAAGCAAATAATCCAACGCCGTGGTACAACGAGCACACTCGGGCCCTTAAAACAGCAGCCAGAAAAATGGAGCGCAGCTGGAAGAAAACAAAACTAGAGGTTTTTCGCAATTTGTGGAAAGAGAGCATGATTGCATACAGAAAGGCCATAAAAACTGCTAGATCTGCTTATTTCTCATCTCTTTTAGAAGAAAACAAACACAACCCTAAGTATTTATTCGATACAGTGGCTAAATTATCAAAAAATAAAGCTTCAGCTTCTGATGTTTGTAAACAACACAGCAGTAATGACTTTATGAACTTCTTTACTAGTAAGATTGATAATATTAGGAATAAAATTATAACCATGCAGCCGTCTATTACAGTATCACTTCAGACAGAGCACTGCAGGGTCACTGAGGAAAAATTACACTCATTCACTGCTATAGGAGGAGAAGAACTGGCTAAACTTGTAAAATCATCAAAATCAACAACATGTATGCTTGACCCTATACCGACTAGGCTATTAAAAGAGATACTTCCAGAGGTCATAGAGCCTCTGCTTAATATCATTAATTCATCTTTGACATTAGGATATGTACCGAAAACTTTTAAGTTGGCTATAATTAAACCACTTATTAAAAAAACACAACTTGATCCTAAAGAATTAGTCAATTACAGGCCAATCTCGAATCTACCGTTTCTATCAAAAATACTAGAAAAGGCCGTGTCTTCACAATTATGTTCTTTTTTAGAAAGAAATGGTATATGTGAGGATTTCCAGTCAGGATTTAGACCGTATCATAGCACTGAGACTGCTCTAATTAGAGTTACAAATGATTTACTCTTATCATCTGATCGTGGTTGTATCTCTCTATTAGTGTTACTCGATCTTAGCGCTGCATTTGATACTATCGATCACAATATTCTTCTGAATAGAATCGAAAATTATGTTGGCGTTAGTGGAACTGCTTTGGCATGGTTTAAATCGTACTTATCTGACCGTTATCAGTTTGTAGCAGTAAATGAAGAGATGTCACACCGATCACAAGTTCAGTATGGAGTACCGCAAGGCTCAGTGTTAGGACCGTTGCTTTTCACCCTGTATATGCTACCACTGGGAGATATCATTAGGAAACATGGCGTTAGTTTTCATTGTTATGCTGACGATACTCAGCTCTATATTTCCTCACGCCCGGATGAAACCTACCAATTCACAAGATTAACAGAATGCATAGCTGATATAAAAAATTGGATGAATAGTAATTTTCTGCAACTTAATTCAGATAAAACTGAATTTTTAATTATTGGACAGAAAAGCTCCACAAGTAGAAACCGAGAATACTGTCTAACACTTGATGAGTGCTCTGTCAAGCCCTCGTCGTCAGTGAGGAACCTGGGTGTGCTCTTTGATACCAATCTTTCATTTGAAAGCCACGTTTCTAGCATCTGTAAAACCGCATTCTATCATCTTAAAAATATATCTAAATTACGGCACATGCTTTCAATGCAAAATGCTGAACAGTTAGTACATGCGTTCATGAGCTCAAGGCTAGATTATTGTAATGCTCTACTGGGTGGTTGCCCTGCTCGCTTAATAAACAAACTCCAGCTAGTCCAAAATGCAGCAGCTAGAGTTCTTACTAGAACCAGGAAGTATGATCATATTAGTCCAGTTCTGTCAACACTGCACTGGCTCCCTATTAAACATCGCATACATTTTAAAATCTTGCTTATTACTTACAAAGCACTAAATAGTTTAGCTCCCCGGTACTTAAGCGAGCTCTTAACGCATTATACCCCATCACGTCGATTGCGGTCTCAAAACTCTGGCCAGTTGATAATACCTAGAATATCTAAATCAACTGCAGGCGGTCGATCATTTTCCTATTTAGCTCCTAAATTGTGGAATAGTCTTCCTAGCATTGTTCGGGAAGCAGACACACTCTGTCAGTTTAAATCTAGACTAAAAACACATCTCTTTACTATGGCATACACATAGAACATTTTTAACTTTCATTATTCAGATCAATTGACTGATTGTTAGGCTGCATTAACTAGGTCAGCCGGAACCGGGAACACTTCCCATAACACCTGATGTACTAGTTACATCATAAAAAGAGTGACATCTACGCTAATGTTAGTCTCTCTGTTTATCCCGAGGTTTATCCCGGATCTGGGCCCTGTCCGGATCGGATGGTGGACCTGCCTGGACATGACCAACGCATCCTGGAGTGTCTGCTGAGCCGTGTCAAATGGTGTCTCCTCCGAATTTGCCTCACTGGCACGACATGCTCAAAACCCGTCTTCGGCGCAATAATTCCGATCTTTCATGTATTCATACTCTTGTGTAATTGACGCCCCATCCTAAATAAATCTGTCTCTTCCGTGATACCCTGAAAATTTTGAATAATCCGATCTAATATGATTTCCGACCTGTAAGGTTGCCAGAATAATAATCTTACACGGTGTGTTAATAGGCCAGAGGAGAACTGGCACCCCGACTGAGTCTGGTTTCTCCCAAGGTTTATTTTTCTCCATCATGCCCCGATGGAGTTTTGGTTCCTTGCCACTGTCGCCTTTGGCTTGGCTTGCTCAGTTGGGGACACTAAAAATATGATTAAAGTTATTCAACTTATTATACAAATAAAATATATGAATTAGGTCTTATTTAATTCTATAAACTATAATACTGATCTGCCAACATTGTCACTCTATGATAAATTAAAATAAGCTGATAACATCACTGTTTTCTCCAGTACGGCTGTACAGCCAAATCTAATTTTGTCGCAATATTACCCTGTTTGACACTGTGAAGCTGCTTTGACACAATCGTGATTGTAAAAGCGCTATATAAATAAAGTTGATTGATTCATTGATTGTAGACTTCTACAACAGAATTGGCCAATCACAGGTGTTGAACTTGGAATCGACTCACCACTCGACTATTTGTCCAGGTGCTGAGTTGAGTTAACACGCGCATCAATCCTCTGTAAGTGCAGAAATTGTGAAAATAAGGGATTCATTATACCAACTTAACTGCGGAACTTTTTGAGATTGCGTTTATTGAATGACCCGTCCACATGCGGGTTTCACTTGAATTTTTTTTATGAATGACAGTTATAAACATTCATATCGAAATCAGGCTCCTAAAAATGTCAGGAAAACACGATTTCTGGCTGCATATCATTATCCATGGATCACTGAATCGTTGGTAAGTTGTAAGCAGTACCGCCGCTAGCCGCCTTGATGCCTTACGCATTATAATGTTATTTTGCTGAGAGAAAAAGTGGTGCCCCCCTCAGCACTTGGTGCCCTACACGCAGCACGTGGTGGGAGCGGCGGCACTGATTGTAAGGATCGTTTGCTCTACTCGTGTTGTCCAGCGTGTTACGGAGGGGTATATTCAAATTATTGTGCTAAAGCCACCAGAGGGAGCTATTTCCACATGTTTTCAACCCGCACATGGAGGGGTGGGAGATCGCACACACAGCTCAGCTCGCAGCTGTGGGCATTCATGTAAACGGAGCTATGTTGAGCAATGTAAGTGTTTTAACTTCTCAAATTAATAAAAGTTAAACTTCCAAAGGCATGAACTAAAAACGCGCCAGACTAAACATGCGCTGGGAATGTATATGCCGCGAGTGTGGACGCGTTTACCTCAGCTCTCATCACAAGAGCTCATTCATCACAATCAGAGGAGTAAACTCAATTTAGAGGCGGATAAACGCACTTTGGAGGTGGGTAAACGCTATTTCCGAATTTTGGGAGGTGCGTAAACGGCGTTTACGTCCGTTTAGCCTCCACTACATCCCAGATCACAATGAATGTTATCTGACTCCTGCTGCTTTTTTGCTGTGACACTCCCTCAGCAGCTAAATCACAATGTATTGAACAGACACGTTCAGTTTTTAATTGTAATGTCTGTTCTTTAACTGAACTGATTTTATGAAGATGAACGCTGTCACGGTGGGAAAGCGATCGAGTGATTCAGTAGCGGTGGCTTTGCGAGTGGCCTCGTAGGGCAGCGAATCATTCTGGGAATTGTTGTCTTTCATTCCCATGAGACAAAAATACATTTTATGTCTTTTCTCAGTATAGAAAGCACCAAATTCAAAAATAATTTCACATTTCTACTACATTGATGACCCAGTTTAAATACAGATTCATCTTCCCAGCCCTGAAGTACCCATTTAATCATGTCTAACATATTTTAATTGGTAATACAATTGGTATGATAACACAGTTCTTTACAGCAGGTTCAGTCAATGTCTCATCACTGTTTTTTATCAGGCAGACTCACAGCTATTTAAGAAAAATCTTACCTGATTGATCGAGACAAATGCCTGAAGATGCGGATCCTGTTCGTGACCCCAAATGACTTGACTTGTTATTGGCTTCACAAACATTGATAGGCCTCACATCCTCTTCAGTCGAGGGGAGGGCTTCCTGTTAATAAGATAAAACAAACACTTATGTGGTATTCAGTTATCTGCAGCTGTGGCAACAAAAATCGCTTCAGAGAAACTGTACAAGATAAGCACATGTTATTTTCCACAGATAACACCAGTTATTTTGCCAAGAGATATCTAATTTATAATTAATTTTCAAAGACATGGAGAGAAATCAAATTTACCGGAGAGATGCGATGTCTTCATGCCCAGCTTTCACAATGTTTGGGGGTTTGCATCCTGACCAAAGGAACAGATGTTTAAAATAGATGTATACATCATGCTAACACAGTCCTCTTTCCTTATAGAGAATACTTCAGTGAACATTCCCGTAGCCTGTCATTGGAGAACATATGCTACATTGCATACATTCCTATGCAGTTAAAATAACTCTTCACGTCTCTGACATGTAATCCTTACACACATTTTAATGCACACTCTATAGTTTGTGCAAAATACATAATACAACTGATTATGAATTTTTATTGAATATGAAATAAAATGTAGTCTTCACGTCGACGTTTGCTCTTAAGCATTCATTTAGGAATTTTCTATTTTTATATAGTAAAAAAAGTTTTTTATAAGAGAAGTTACCGACAATTGCGTGACAGGCATGATTCAGTTTATGGCACTTCTCATTCATTATGGTATCCGCAGCTTGATTTTCAAGGCACACCGGATCCAAGTTAGTTTTATGCATGATGTCACCGTTTTCACAATTTTGTGTTTTTGTATTTTGCACTGACACGATAACAGATTATTGCTGAAGTGAAAGCATTTCAAAATATAAAATAATAGAAAAGTTATGGAAGTTTACATTTATTGAAAATGAAAAATACAGTACTAAATATTTGTATTTTATATATTTATATATATATTATATAAAATAAATATATTACAAAAAAATGTTTTACTCTAAAATTACTATGAAATCAAAGCCATATGTCTTACCAAATTGTGTTCCAAATTTTAAGTTGATATCACAAAAATTGAAGTCCCCATGAGATTTTGTTTAGGCGCTATACCAAAAATAGCCACCGAGTGTCATTCAGTTTTTCATAGATTTTTTATTTGATGTATTTTCCTGTAAATTTCTGTCCAAATATCACTTCCATCATAAAACAGTCACCAAATATGGAACATTGAGACTCAGACCTTTCAAATGATATGTGTTTTGTCAAGAAATTATGTGTTTTGTCAAGATAAGAAAAGATTTTCATTATAAAGTAGTTACTGCTGTTATGATGTAGATTTTTTTTTTGAGGGGCACTCTCGTCATAAATTACTATTTTACTGTCATCATGTAATTTTTTCATAAAACAATGGACACATGTCTCTTCAGGAGTGTTAGACCTTTCTAACAATATATAGTTTGTCATGATTACATTAGGATTTAATAGTATAGTGAAGAATGCCTGTATACGGGCAGGTGACAGTTAAGGGGTTAAAAAACCTGCACTTTGAATCCCATTTTAAAAGTTTATGCTTTTAGACCCCCAAAATACAATTTTCTTGTCAGCCAAAACACATAAAAAAGTTTCCCTTTTATTTGAATATGGTTTTGTTTCAACCGCCCCTAGTTGGTGTGTTGTCCTTTCTCCTACATTGTGTCCCAATGTCCACACTATCCATCCTAAATAGTATGTGAGATTTGAATAAATGTCTCCCAAAGCATAGTATGGTGAAAAGAGTATGCCAAAAGCCCCCAGATGATCTACTATTTCCAGTAGATTTTCAAAGTTTGGAACTGTGCACACTAGTATAAAGGCTAATATTGTCCACAACACATTGTGCTTTGGAGGAGCATTTGGCTCAGAACTACAAACACATAATCAGTTTTTCCTGATAAAAAATATTTATATTATTAATAAAATATAATATTATTTAATGTTATCATTGTTCGATTTCATCTGAAATAATAATTATGCATATAAGGGTCAATCTCTGCATGAAAGCCCCACAACTGCAGATCAACGTGCTAATGTTTTTTTCTCCAAGGAAATGAAATGTGGAGGATATTAAACGTGTAAAGATGATTGACAGGTGCATTCTACTGTGAGAGGATACGAAAAGCTTGTGTACTCTTTTGCTACACACTCAAATACTTTTTCTTTACAAAAAGCAAGTACCTACTGGAATATCAAACTGGAATATCACATAGCAACCATTTATCTACTCCTCTTACCTATTTTACTTTTGAAGAGGTTCCAGTGATTAAGTGAAAATTCTCTTTTTATAGCTGGGTATGGAATAGGTGCTTCACTACTGGATTCACAGCTGAAGTAAAAAAAAAATATTTCCAACAATTATCATTAGGCTACCACAGCCTTACATGTTCCTGTAACATGAACATTTGACAGTGTTGCAAATATGTATCAAGTTTTTTAAAGTACTAACGGACACTTTTATTTTGAAAATTAATGAGCCAAAAGACTACATAGCTCACTGTTTCTGTCTTCACGTCTAGCAAGTTTTCACGGAAATAACCTCTACAGAAGAATAAAATCACTCAGAGCAGAACCATGAATGAACGCGAACTTGATCTCACGGAAGCGCAAGAAGCAACCAAGTTAAAATACCCTCCAATCACCAGGAAATATGAATGTAAGTAGAATCAAATTCACTATGTTTTCCGCTTGCGTCATGTAGATCAAGTGACGAACACAAACAAAACGCAATGTATTTCATGAAGAACAACATGAATGTCATTCATACATAGTAGTCATTTATAAATAAATGGACGTTACTTTGCGGGAACTTTACAGAAATACAATATTAACAGGCAAACGTATTATCACAGTAGTATATAGTGCCCGCTTTGAGGCGGGGTGATCTGAGGTTGTAGTAGGCTGTTGCCGTGGCTGCTAGCCATATTTTTCAGTCACGTGACAGTCGCGAAGCCGAGCCGAGGAGGGCAAGGGCAAAACCATAAATATGTTACGTTAAATTACAAGCCAGACGGTCTATGAGCCAGACCCACATCAAGATGTCAACATGTTGACACTTGCGGGCAAATTAAATTTGCTGCCGCTAGGGTGCGTCTAGATTTCTAGGCTAACATTATATATAAATTCTGTCTTCATTTACTTAGCCTCAAGTTGTTCCAAACCTGTATGATTTCGTTCTTTTGCGGAACACGAAAGATTATATTTTTTGATGATTTTTTTGTCTGAAGATGGTCGGATATCAAACAGTCGATAGGTGCCTTTAACTATTGGTCATCCGAATTCTTCAAATTATTTTATGTGTGTGTGTGTGTTTTCAGCTCTTATTAAAAAAAAAGAAAATGTTGGAAGTAAAATATTGCAATTCAGTGATTATTACATATTTATACACTTTTAAAAATAAGGGTTCTTTAGTGGCATTTATGGTTCCATGAAGAACCTATATAGATAGTGGAAAAAATATTTAACTGTTTTTTACAATAAGAAAAACATGGAATGTTTTAATAAATGGTTCTTATGGCATTGCTGTGAAAACCATTCTGGAACCTTTAATTTTAAGAGTGTAGACTTTTATTGTTTTTGTTTTCTGAGTGTGAATCAAAGGCGTCATGTCATCATCAAAGCAATTTTTGATCTTCTGTTTCAGATCTTGATCATACTGCAGATGTCCAGTAAGTATTTGCCTGTGTACTGTTACTGTAATTAAAGATTGAAAAGATCGCTGGAAATGTCAGAAGCTCCACCAATAGTAAACATCGGAAGGAAAACATAGTGGTTTTAAAGGGAAAGTGCGTCATTTCTGCATCACAAATAATGTTGTTAAGATTAGCTCAATGCTGTACGTCTGTAGCAAGATTTAAAACCAACTAAATATTTGTAAATATTTTTCATATTGACATTCCCATATTTATTTACTCACTGTATAACTATGAACTTCTTTTACTGTAGGATTCATTCGTGGGGCGATTCCCTGGAAGAGGCCTTTGAGCAGTGTGCAATGGGAATGTTTGGCTACATGACAGATACAGAAACAGTGGAGCCCACTGACACTCTAGAAGTAGAATCAGAAGGTGGGACTCAATATTCAACTTTTCCTTTTCAGAACACCTGGAAATACAAGATTCAGCTATAGTAAACCATAAATGAATAACACAAATAATGGAAAACTAAACCTGTATTATCTCAAATCTCATTTGAGTTTGTGTAAATAGGATTTACTCCAAATGCCTTTGGTTTTTGCCATTGCACAACAATGGGGACTTTTTTCAGTGAATAAAGGCTTTATCTATGCCCCTAATACTTAAGATTATTTTATGTTTCTGTAAAAAGTCGTTTATGATGACCACAGCTGCATTTGCTTGATTAAAAAATACAGTAAAACTGTAATATTATTACAAATAATAATAATAATAATGTTTTCTTTTAGAATATATATTTTAAAGTGTAATTTATTCCTGTGGTGCAAAGCTGAATTTTCAGCATTATTACTCTAGTCTTCAGTGTCACATGATCCTTCTGGACATTTACATTAAAGGGGGGGTGAAATGCTGTTTCATGCATACTGAGCTTTTTACACTGTTAAAGACTTGGATTCCCATCCTAAACATAGACAAAGTTTCAAAAACTAATGTTGGACGTTTGATGGAGTATTTCTGTGTTAAAAATACTCCTTCCGGTTTCTCACAAGTTTCGAAGAGTTTTTTTCGAGTATGGGTCGGCTTGACGTTAAATAGATCGGAAGGTCCTTGTATGGGCGTACGGGCTCTTCTCCCGGTAGGGTGCGCGTGCGTGTGACTAGAGCGAGAGAGGAAATACACGCCCATAAACACTCTCTCAGGTGCAGATCCAGTCGTCCGTGAACACTTCTGTCGGTTATAGTCCGCGCCGCGCTCCACTTCATTCCTCCACTTTGACATTAAGCGACTTCAACGCTTCAGCACAACATTCCGGGAAGGCAGCGCTGCATTTGAACCGATTTGAACGCAGAAATGCTTTAGTCGCATCGCAAAGTGGATCTCCACACTCCAAGAAGTGTGTTTTTGACGGAGCCGTCCCAGCGATAAAGGTTCGATCCTGCTGTGGAAGCAGCCGGTGAGTAAAACTGCTTCAAATGTCTGTGCTGTTGGCTATCGTCGCGTGAGTAAACATCAGTAAACGTCACGATCGCATGCTTCGTCATTCAAATGCGCTAACGGACTCCATTGTTGTTCTATGTAACGTTATAACATTACACTAGTCTGACGTGCAAAACCGTTTTGCTTGCTACTAAGGTTTAGTCGCATACAATAGTCCATAAACCGAATCATGTCCTCATAAACTGAGAGTAAAGACAAATGTTGACAGGCCACTAAATACAGTACATACCACAGAGACGGACGTCCTGCTGTTGCTGTTTCTATTTCAGCCTCCGAATTAGATTCTGGATCAATGGATCATATCTATTAGCTGAGATCGATAGCAAGGGTTTCTCCAAGCTTGAGGACGTCACCGCTTTGTTAGCGATCGTCATTCTTTAGCTCGGCCCACACGATACGCCTCGCTCGTTTTTTTCTGGAAAGACTCGGTACAGCCCATATTTCTTTTATAAATATAATAAATCTAAAGACTTTTCGGAGATATGAAGGATGCAATACTACTCTATAGGTACTCAAGATTGACATGAGATTGACTGAAACTGAGTGTTTCATCCCCCCTTTAATGAATTTGGCAGATGCTTTTATCTAAAGAGACTTACATTGCATTCAAGATACACAATTGATCAGTTCATTCCCTAGGAACCAAACCCATGACTTATTGGAGCAACAGAAAGGCATTAGAAAACATTCTAATATGCAGATTTGCTGCTCAATTATTAATTATTATCAATTCTCTATTATTAACAATGGAGCTTATTATTATCAGTGTTGTTAAACAATTTTTGCTGCTTAATGTTTTTGAGAAAATCTTGATTTTTTTTTTTAAAGGATTCTTTGAATATAAAGTTCAAAAGAACAGTGTTTATTTAAAATATAATATTTTGTAACATTATAAATGTCTTTACTATCACTTCTTTAATCATATTAATGTGCCTTTGCTATTTATTTTTTGTACTGCAAACCTTTTAATGGTAGTGTATCATGGTTCATATGAAGCATATAAAAATATTAAGCAGCACTGTTTTCAACATCGATAATGTTAATGTTTCTTGAGCAGCAAATCATCAAATTAGAATGATTTCAGAAGGATCATGTGACACTGAAGATTAGAGTAATGATGCTGAAAATTCAGCTTTGATCACAGAAATAAATGACATTTTAAAATATATATTTACATAGAAAGCCGTTACATAAAATTGTAATACTATTTATCAATATTACTGTTTTCGTTGTATTTTTGATAAAATAAATACAGCTTTGGCATAAGAAACTTTAAAAACCATTTGACTGGTAGGAGTGAATGATTAAAAGAGGGCCCATTTTAAATCGTGGGTGTGGATGTTTTTGGATGTGGGAAGTGCAGGTAGGATGAACCTCTGGATACAGATAAAATGTGGAAGATTATTTTGGCTGATAAAAGTCAAAAGAGATATTTTAATGGGAACTTTTGTTTTGGAAAAAGCTTCAAAATCATACTAAATTAAATGTTTTGAAAATGTAAAAATGCATAAAGTTTTCTGTGATGGGTAGTTTTAGGGGTAGGGTTGGTGTAAGGGGAGAGAATATTCTGTTTGCACTGTATAAAAACCATTACATCTATGGGAAGACCCATAAACCAGTATGTCCAAGTGTGCACATAGTTCCTTGACACACAACATGCTATCAGAGACCAACTGTGCCACGAAGGACAAATGCCGGTGCTGGATTAGAAAGAATGTGTGCACTTTTCCTTTCTTCTTTAATCAGGCTTTCAGTGTTTGGATCATATTTTATCTTATAGTAATGTTATTTTGAACATAGCAACACTTTCACTCTCTCGTTTGGCAGCTTCAGTCAAGTTTCACACACAAGTTTATCCAGCCAGAGTCAGTGAAGAGAATATTTTCTCTTTATATTTCTCTTTATTTACATTCTGTCAGCATAATTAAACCATTTTTACTGTGGAGGAGAATATTAAATAGTCTAGTGGTTCACAAAGTGTGCAGAGGCAGAAATGAAAAATTGAGCTATCACATGACTTTAAATGACCAAAACATTTATAGTGCTTCATTATTTTATTGAACTTTTATGGAGCAAAACAAACTATTTTTAACTATTCAACAGACAAAAAAGCCATTAAACGTAAAGTAAAAGCTTTTTTGCATTGATAATATCATTGACAGCCTCATAAATTGTTTGCGCTTTCAACCAGGCTAAGAATAAAAAACTTAAATCATATTTTTGAGTTCATTTATTTTTAGTTCAGTTCAGCTTAGATGTGAGAGCTTTTGAATATATTCTTGTACAAAGTATTTAAATAAAAGCAATTGAATAGACAATCGAAAACTGACATCGCATGTTCAAATATTATTAAAAATTGTTTAAGATTTTGTAAGCTTGGCTTTTGTAAGACAGGCTGTCATGCAAAGAAATCTCTCTCTCTTTTTTGTTGCAGGAGACGATTTGGAGTCACTCCTTTTCCATTTTTTGGATGACTGGCTTTATAAATTTAGCGCCGATATCTTCTTCGTCCCAAGGGTAACACATGGACTTATTGATGTTTGATTTTCTTATGATCTCAGTCTTCTTTGTTTTCCAATAATCTTGCTCTCTTCCTGTTTTGCAGGAAGTCAAAGTGCTTCATATAGATCGAATGCAGTACAAAATCCGCTCTATTGGGTAAGTTCTGACTGAAAATAAAACCCTGCACTAGGAATGCCAAGATACCTCCTTCACCAAATGTCTTTAACCTCATGGCCCACAGAGCTACCGCACAACCACATTGTGTCTTGAAATGAATGAACTCTAGGTCTACATTCAGACAGAAAGCTTAGGAAAGATTCTCAAATCATGCAACCATACTACATGCTTTATTGATGAAATCAGGTTTATAGTGAAAGTGGGATTTTCACTGGAAATGGTGACATGAATATTTCATCAGAGTGAAAGTTCATGTTGTTTAAAGTTCTTTTTCTATGAGTTAGAAAATGTGTAAACCACATGTTTCCCGTGGGACAAAAACAAAACAGTACCAATACAATTGAAATGATCAACTAGTCAAGTCAAATTTATTTATATATTGCTTTTCACAATACTATAGAAGCTTGTTTCTGCCACAGAATAAAAAATAAAAAAGGTGATTGCGACTTCTCGCAATTCTGACTTCTTTTCTCAAAAAATTCTGTATATCCTGTAAAGTCTTTTCTCCTCAGAATTGGATTTTATGACTTGCACTTGAGAGCTTATATCTCACAATATAAGCTATATATGAAAAAAGTCAGAATTGCGAGTTTATATCAAAAGGTCCTTGCACACTCCAAAAAATAAATGCAACCTCACGTTGTGTCAATTACGTTTACACACTGCCTCCAAAACTTTCCTCCGTCATTAAAAAAAGAATAATTTGGATTGGGTTTGACTTTCTGCATTTTCCGCATCCGTAGCAAGCATTTTGAGAGGAGTTTTTGACAATTCAGAGCCCCCGGATAATGAATACAAAAAATGTGTTTGAAAATTTCGGGCTCTTAAGCTGGAATTGTGAAATAAAGTCGCAATTATCCTTTAAATAGTTTTATTCTGTGGCAGAAACAAATTTCCATACTATACACATTGTTTTAAATCAGCTTTATATTAACTGATTATGTTGTAGTCAGTGTATGCTTTTCACACAAGTTTTGTTTTTCTATGCTCTTTTAGCACAGTAAAAGAACCTGTAGCTGAAATATGCCCTTTTCCCAAAATAATCTTTCCAGATGTAAACCAAGTTTAGTGTTTTACATTGTGTAAAACATTTATGTGGGTAAAGTTGGGGATACTTGTAACTTTATATAAATAAAATGGTCACATTTGTTTATAACAAAATGTGTTTTAAAATCCTATACAACTGGTTGTTATGCCTTGGATATTCCTGGAAATGATAAATTGCTCAAATGTAATGACTGCCTTCACACCCAAGTTCAGTTCTGGGCTTACATAAACAAAGACAGAGAGACAGCTTTGTGCAATGTGTTGGCAGTTACACGAACTTTCATTGTGACTCTAGCTGACCCACTTGACCAAACATCAAATAAATGTTCACTGCTTGAATTTCCTCTCGCCCTAAAGAGGCCTCACATGTCCTGACTAGAATCTGGCTTTTCCACCAGGAAATTTCATTGCAAGTATCTGAAATTGAGATGTCAGAGCCTGCTTTCTGAGAATGTGTGACTCATGTTTACTTAACTCATTTAAATTCCAGATCACTTTTTTTTTTTGTAGGTGGGGTGAAGAATTCAGCATCAATAAGCACCCACAGGTACTTTCCCCTTCTGTCTGTGGCCACAGCAGTGGTCTGTAAAATAAAAACATGTCTGTGGTTTATAAAGCATTCGAACAGTGGCTCATGTTGTCATTTATGATTTTTCTTTGCTAATCCTATAAAGAGAACATCTAAGGCCATTATTGATTGATTGGTTCACTGATAATCCACTTCCCTAATTATAGCTCAGTTGAAGATGGATAATACACATTAAAATGACCACAAAATGAGTTAATTTAATGTAGGTAGTGCATGCACAACATCTATCTAGACTCTTCTAGGTGATCACAACCACAATGCATGATCATTTTATTTTAATTGCTTGCATTTCTACAGCACTGTATTGTACAAAAATTGACAATATAATGGTAAGAGTCAGGCTATTAGCTGTGCAATAGCTGGACCAGTCTTTTTTTTACTGATATAGTGATTTGAAATGTGCATCATAATCTGAAATCAAACAATCAAAGCAACAAAACAAAAAAACTAGAACTACGTTTTTATAAACTGTTGACCTCAGCCCACCCTGCAAATAGCCAATGATTTACTCACCTTCAAGTCATGCTGATGGCTCATCCTGACTTGAGGGTGAGACATATGACATTCTTCTTTCAGATGAATACAATCTGAGTAATATTAAAAACACCTGGCTTTTACTGATGATTTCAGGACATTTTTACCGAGCAGTTTGCAGCCAGTCTGATCTCTAATTTTTGATATTGGAACATTGAATCTGTTTCCATATGTTTTCAAACATCATAAAGCTAATAGGCAAGGCAAGTTTATTCATATAGCACATTTCATACACAATGGCAATTCAAAGTGCTTTACATAGAAAGGAATTAAAATAGGGATAGCAACTGCATAAGAAAAATAATACAATGTATAACAATAGAAACAGTTGTATACAGTTGTAAAGAGAATTAAAAATAATAAAATGATGAAACTAAAACAGTTATAAAAAGAATAAAGAACGATGCATAGATAAGGTGCAATCAGTCGGACGTACAGTGGCTCAGAGCTCATTCAGTAAATGCTCAGCTGAACAGATGTGTTTTGAGTCTGGATTTGAATGTGGCTACTGTTGGAGCACATCTGATCTGTTCAGGAAGCTGGTTCCAACTACAGCTGGCATAATAGCTAAAAGCAGACTCTCCTTGCTTTGAGTGAACTCTTGGTATTTCTAACTGACTTGATCCTGCTGATCTGAGAGATCTGTTGGGTTTGTATTTAATCAGAATATCTGCGACGTATTGAGGTCCTAGCTCATTGGAGTGATTTATAAACAAGTAGTAGTACTTTAAAATCGATCCTAAATGTAACTGGAAGCCAGTGTAAAGACCTGAGGACTGGTGTGATATGGTCATATTTTCTGGTTCTGCTCACAATCCTGGCAGCAGCGTTCTGTATGAGCTGCAGATGTTTAATGATCTTTTTGGGAAGGCCGGTGAGAAGGCCATTACAATAGTCCACCCTACTGGTCATGAAAGCACAATACGTCTTTACATTAAAGGGTTAGTTCACCCAAAAATGAAAATTGTGTCATTAATGACTCCCAATGTCGTTCCACACCTGTAGACCTCCGTTCATCTTCGGAACACAGTTTAAGATATTTTATATTTAGTCAGAGAACTTTCTGTTCCTCTATTGAATGTATGTACGGTATACTGTCCAACATTTCAGTCCAAAAATAACAAAAACCACGACTCTTCAGCATTGTCTTGTCTTCTTATCTTCCGAGTTTGTTTTCAACGCTGTGGCGCTGCTGACGTGTTATCTGGTGCACCTGAGTTTTTGTTAATTTTGGACCAAAATTTATTTTCAATGCTTCAAAACTAACCCACTGATGTCACGTCCCATCTGAACGGAGGTCTGACGGGTGTGGAACAACATTAGGGTGACTCATTAATGACATGATTTTCATTTTTGTGTGAACGAACCCTTTAGTTGGTGAAAGTGTTTGTGAACGTGTATTACATTTTTACATTTGAGAAAATCCTTTTACTTTGACTCAAGAAGTCTTAAGAAACTGCGGTGAATGTACAAGGAAACATTGGTTGAGCCAAGCACTGACTTGGTTTAATTAAACATTTGAATTCTTTGTGGTGCATAAATTCTGGGAACACTTAATTTAAACAAACCTCAGATTCCAAAGATGATAATGCTTTTTATGCTCTTGTTTTGCAGGGTACAGAAGTGAAAGCAATCACATATTCTGCTATGCAGGTACACGACACCGAAAAGCCAGAGATCTTCGTCATCATCGATATTTAAATTCACAACTACATATTTTTAACTGACTTGATTTAAAAAAAATGTTTTACCTTCTAGCTGGAATGGACATTCCAGGTGTCATTTCTGTAAACGATGGAGTGCTAGGTAATAAATTATATTTTAATATTATTATTAATCATGAAAATCTGTCAAAAATATATAGCATTTCACATGTTACATGCCTTGAAATGCTATATATTTTTGGCAGATTTTCATGGTTAATAAGGATATTAAAAATGCTTTCATTTTGTGATCTAGAAACACACACATAACTCCAATAAATACTCTTGACACAAAATACTGTCCTAAAAAAACATTACAAATGTTTGGTCAAGTCTGTGCATAATCAAGATTATTTTTGTACTTAAGTTTATGAAAAAATAAAATACATCTCAATCTTCTTACATCCTGTTCATTTTTAAGCTACGCTGAAAGTAAATCTCTCCAGTGATTGTGTGTGTAACCCGTTGACATCAGCAGCTACAATAACTTTCAGTGTCATATTTATACAGAAACAAACATTTGAACAGTCAGTTTATTTTAAATATATCAGTCTTCAATAATCTGTAAGTTTTAAAGCTGAAGTGTTTCATTTCTGTGGCTCCAAAGCTAAAGATGATTGATAGCCCTTCCTTAAACTCATGCAGTGCGTTGTGTTGAACTAATGTTCAGTTATTGCTATTGTAATGACATCACTTTAGGGACATCTTTTTCCATTGATGGCCATTCAAATTAGCAAAATATGATTTATTTTTATAAAGGCTAAAAAGCATAAAAATGTACTTTTTTTCAAGTTATACAGTTGCTATAGTTAAGGATTTGGGACTGCAAGTGAAACAAACGGATTGCAATTGCAACAAAAATCACACTTCAACATTTACGATTTCTTCGCTTCCAAATCTGGTTTACATGGAAGTCTATTTAAGCAGCATAACTTCTTTAAATACAAGAATAAAAGCCAACTATTGGTAGTAGTTCTTAGCGCTCCACACATCCCTGTAAAAATTTATTTAAGTCTTAAGGCTTATTTAAGTTACCTGGTTGCCTTAAAATATCGATTTCATTGAAATAAAAAAATAGAAGTTACTACAACGGAGATTAGTTGAATTACTTTAAAAGAAAAGGTTTGAAAATATTTTTTACAGTCTATATAATTTAAGCTATTCATAGGAATGTGGAGTCCAGTAACAAAGTCAATCTCTACTTGTCACGGCAGTATAACCACAACAGAAAGCCTGTTGAACACAGGAGGACAACACACAATACAGACAGAACCACCACAGATGTTCTGGAGTTTAAGTTTCCATCTGCAATAAAAGACAAAAGGAACACGTCACTGACATGACTCCATTTCCAAACATCTTACAGTTACGATAAAACCGCAAGACATTTTATTTCTTTAATGACATGTCAAACTGAATATTCAGTAAATCGTTGGGTCAGTTGTGTTTGTAATGTTTTTGAAGTGTCTTATGCTCATAAAAGCTGTATTTATTTGATCAAAAATATAGTACAAACAGTAATATTGTGAAATATATTACAAATGACATTCTTTTGTAATATATTTTAAAATGTAATTTATTCCTGTGATCAAAGCTGAATTACCAGCATCATTACTCCAGTCTTCAGTGTCACATGATCCTTCAGAACCCATTCAAATGATTAGCTGCTCAAGAAACATTTCTGATTATTATTAATGTTGAAAACATAAATGTTGTGTTGCTTTAAACTTTTGGGTAAATCAGATTGATAGATTGATTATCTTTTTCAGGATACTTGTATGAATAGAAAGTTCAAAAGAACAGCATTTATTTCAAATAAAATAATTTTGTCACAAATTTAAATGTTTTTATTCCCACTTTTGATCAATTCAAATAAAAAATGAAAAACTATACCCCATATTTTCTATTACAATAGGAGTTCAAAGCATGGCAAATTCAAGCGTTGTGCAACTCTTCCCTTGCAATGACCAAATGTCTAGGAGGATTGTATAATATGCTATTCAAGTGATTATTCTTCTATGTTTACTGGGACAAATCAGAATGTTTTTTAAAGAATTTCTTTATAAACAAGTCAACAAAAAATGAAATCTGATATGGCAAAAGTCTACAAAAGAGAACAAGTTGCAGAGCCTGATTTGATTCCAAATCCTTTTGTGTCTCAATCACTTGCAGATGATGCTTCCCAATTCTTATTTGTGCATCCTCGTTTCCTTTCCTAGCTTTCTTTCCTCGTGCCTTATCTCCACCCCTTCAGGACACAAGGGAAGGAGGCAAGGAAAAGACACGTGGACGGAGGAATTTAATCAAGTGAAATGATATATCCTCACTCCCTTTAACATCACTTTAAAGCGGCGTCAGTTAATGATGACTCAGCACCGCTGGATTTAGTCGGGATTCTTGAACATTAAAGATATATTGTGAGCTTCAGCCTCCACAAAATACCACATTTGTCCATATTTAAGCTAATATTACCAGTTATTATTAACAACGATTTCCAGTTATTAACTGCTTTTTATTCGTTGTAGTTTCTATTTGTTTCTCTATTTGTTTCTTTAATTTTTTTGTGCGTTGATATAATTCTGCAACTGTCAGGTGTTATTTGACAAACATTTGTCACAATATGTAGAATAATAAGAAGAATAAACTGTGGCACGATATGAAGGTGGAGGAGAATGAATGCGTGCGTCACATTTAGTCGATAAAACACTTCCGCAAAGGATACTCCAGTGTATCCTCGCTCATGACTCCTCAGGAAGCCTCCTCACTCCTCCATCCTTGCGGATCTCCTACAAGATGGCTGCGCTCCATCGGTTTCTGGGTCATAGGATGGAGGACGGAGGAGCGGGGGAAAAGAGGAGGAATATTGAGTAGCACCCAGGGGCATTTATTCTTATAAAGGATGCTGCTTTACCAATAAGTGATACTGAGTAAATTGTACACATATGCACACACACACACACACACACACACGCTATACAGGGTGGTTAAGGTGCTATATAGCACCCCTGCCATTCAAAGAATCCATTATGGCCCTGTATAATTCTCTAACTCTCTCTTAGTCTCTTAAGATAATGTGGTTATTAACATTTTGCCCCCAAGGCCTCCCTATGAGGAAATACTCATTTTACCCCCACACAAGACTTTTTGACTTCAGGAAAGCATAAAAGTAATTTAATACAGCTGGATTTAATGGCATTGTTGTAAATTTCCATTCATAGAAAACATGATAGTGGAGTAACTCCACTCTAAAATCTAAGGAGGAGAATACAGTGCCTTGCGAAAGTATTCGGCCCCCTTGAACTTTGCAACCTTTTGCCACATTTCAGGCCACATTGCCACATTTTCAAACCCTGAAATGTACATAAACCCTGCCCCCGGCAACACACAACAAAGGGGATGAGACAGAACATATCATGACAGAACATGCTGATTAATGACTTGAGGTTAGTTAACTGAACATTCAGCTACATAAATGAATCAACTAACCATTCAGAAACGTCCTGTCTCATTCTACTTCTTCTTGAGTCTCTCCATCATTGTCCAACTCCAGTTTGAACATAAAAGCATAAACAGTAAAAGAAATGGACAGAGCGATCCCATAGATGTCAACGGCGGAAAATAAGGTCAATCAGAGGCACTCACTTCCTGATGGCTGAGCGAACTGCGCAGGCTCAGACTAAGCTTGACGGCGTGGATGTGACGTGAGCCTCCTGTCTGACAGCTGTAGGTCTTCTAGTAGTTGTGGAAAGCGAAAGCTGAATCACGTTGTTTAAATATTTTCACCCGTTGCTTTTGGATCACTATCGGCTTCTCCCCATTCTTCTCCCTTGACTTTATCAGACTGTATGTCTCCATGTCCCCCCGACGGCCTCATAGACAGTAAAAGATTGCTTCTGAGCGTTTCCTCCTGTCTATACGCTAATTTCTCAACTGTGCGACAGGGTCGCGTTGGTTATGACGCAATCGTTAGCCTATTTTTACAAAAACAGCTTCTATGGGGCGATAGTGTAAGATAAAGGTAATTGAGCCTTTTATGCATTGTCGTGTTTCTTTATAAATAAACAATGGACAAATGGAGTCTTTAAACGCCTCAGATGTAAAGTTATTCACTGTCAAAGTGACAATTAATGGGAGTCAATGGGATGCTAACAGCAGGTGATGGCTTGGTTAGCAATGGCCGCCCCTATGGGTGGAACGCTTTCCGAGTGCTAGATTACCCACTTGCATAAAAGGCTGAACGGTTTCATTGCCTGTCAGCATGAGCTAATCAGAGCTGCCAACTGGAGCTCATGATGCTCCGCCCCATGTACAGCAGCTCATTTGCATTTAAAGAGACAAAAAAAAATTCTCACCCTCAAAAAGTGACAATTTTAACATGCTATAAAAAAATGATCTGTGTATTTTGAGCTAAAACTTCACATACACACACTAGGGACATCAGAGACTTAATCTACATCTTGTAAAAATGGACACATTCCAAACGAAACTGGGCAAGTATAAATTAAAACATGTCTATTGTTCTCCTCCCAAAATAAGCATGTGAGAGCATTTTATACTGGCTCCCTAGACAGTGTTGTGCTACTACTACAACACACATCGCCACCCCACAGAAATTACCCATCAGAAACAGCATCTTTCCTCAGCAAGTGTGAGTGAATGCACATTACTCTCTTCCACTCGCATTGCCCTTGAGAAAGACACCCCAAATGCTCCCCAGGAGCCACATAAACCCACTGCTCACGTCGCTTCGCTTAAAATTTTAGTTCCTCTGAACTTACTTGCATAACAGACCCGCTACAGGCCAAAGCACTGAACTTTTCCACATTCACATCAACATGCTAACTGCCGGTAAGGATGACTGGTGTTTGAAAGAGATAGTGTCTGGCGGTTCCTTTGTCTGTTCAGTGTTTATTCAGTCACATTTTCCCCTTTTGTGTGTCATTGACATTTGACAACACCTACGAAGAACTGACGGTGGGATAGTATTAGCTTTTGAGTAAAATTAAGGCTGTGGACCAGACCATGACACATACTCTTAGAAAAAAAGTGTTCATTGGGATTCTATATAGATTCATAGGGTTTCTTAAAGGGGGGGTGAAACACTCAGTTTCAGTCAATCTCATGTCAATCTTGAGTACCTATAGAGTAGTATTGCATCCTTCATATCTCCGAAAAGTCTTTAGTTTTATCATATTTATAAAAGAAATATAGGCTGTACCGAGTCTTTCCGGAAAAAACCGAGCGCCTGGAGGCGTATCGTGTGGGCGGAGCTAAAGAATGACAAGCGCACAAAGCGGTGACGTCCTCAAGCGTGGAGAAACCCATTGCTATCTCAGCTAATACAGATAATGATCCACAATCAAATCTGAGGGAGAAATAAATTGAACAGGAGAAACGGCAACATCAGGACGTCCGTCTCTGTGGTATGTAAGTTACTGTATTTAATGGCCCCTTCACATTTCTGTGTGTTTACTCGCAGTGTATGAGGACATGATTCGGTTTATGGACTATTGTATGGGACTAAACCTTAGAAGTAGCAAGCAAAACGGTTTTGCACGTCAGAATACTGTAACGTTATACAGAGAACAATGGAGTAACCGTTAACAGTTAGCGCATTTGAATGACGAAGCACGCGATCGTGTCGTTTACTGATGTTTACTCATGCGTCCGTAGCCAAAAGCAGAGACATTTGAAGCAGTTTAAGTTAACTCACCGGCTGCTTCCAAAGCAGGACCGAAGCTTTAGCGCTGGGACTGCTCCGTCAAAAACACACTTCTTTGGTATGATTTGGTAAAGTCCTGACAGCAGTGGCGTGTAAATCCATTTTGAGACGCAACTGAAACGATGTTGTGCTGCTTCCCATCATTTCTGCGTTCAAATCGGTTCAAATGCGGCGCTGCTTTCCCGGAATGCTGTGCTGAAGCGTTGAAGTCGCTCGACGTCACCCATAGGAATAAAGTGGAGCGCAGCGCGACATAAGTGTTCACGGACGACTGGATCTGCACCTGAGAGACTGTTTACGGCGTGCTCTAGTCACGCGCGCGCGCACCCTACCGGGAGAAGAGCCTGTACAGCCCATACAAGGACCTTCCGCTCTTATTAACGTCAAGTACACCCATATTCGAAAAAAACTCGCCGAAACTTGTGAGAAACCGGAAGGAGTATTTTTGACACAGAAATACTCCATCAAACGTCCAACATTAGTTTTACATTACAGTGTAAAAAGCTCAGTATGCATGAAACAGCATTTCACCCCCCCTTTAACTCCAAAAAACCTTTTAAGCTAAAAAAAAAGGTTATATAATGACAAGAAAGAACCCTTTTGGCACAAAGGTTCTTTAGGCTATTATTCATTCATATATTATATTATTCTGCAACATTTTGTAGTTGTAATTAAATTATTGTTTACTACTGTTGTAGTAACTTAATATCACATTAAAAAAAACGGACATGCACTGTAAAAAAATATTGTTGGTTTAACTTAAAAAAGTAAGTAGCCTGGTTGCCTTAAAATTTTGAGTTTATTGAAATTAAAAATTTTAGTTGATACAATGAAGGAAATTTGTTTAATAAATAGAAACTCAAAATATTATTGTATCTGAACCACATCAAAAATTTGATAAATCATAAATCAAATTTGCATCATCAGAAATAAAACACACAATTACCCAATATGATTACAAAATCTTTTAATAATATTTTAATAAAGGTTGTCGAATCTCATGCATCCAGGTAAATTTTTTCTAAATATTTTTTTACAGTGTGGGACTCTTCATGTGATATTGATTAGCTACATAAAATGAGATAAATATATACATTTTCTAACCCCAATATCTTGAATTTTGTGATCATTCACATGCATTCACATAAATGCATTTGAATACACTGAATAATGCAGTGAAATATTTGTCAATAATATGAAATATTTAATCCGGAAAGGACAAAACAAATGATAATGAATGAATCCCTTAAAGGTTCCATATAGAACATTTTCACTGGTTACAAAGAACCCTAAAGGGTTATTTTGATTGAACCCTTAAAAAGGGTTCTATATAGAACCTTTTAGGGGTTCCAAATACGTAGAAATACTGATAGAACCTTTTAAAGGTCCCATGGCATGGATTTTTTTATAATACATTTTTTGTGATGATGCAAGAAAAGGCAAGGCAAGTTTATTTATATAGCACATTTCATACACAATGGCAATTCAAAGTGCTTTACATAGAAAGGAATTAAAATAGGGATAAAAAATGCATAAGAAAAAAAGAATACAATGTAAAGAGAATTAAAAATAATAAAATGATGATAACCAAAGAAAAGAACAAAGGTAAACTAAAACAGTTATAAAAAGGATTAAAAAAATGATGCATAGATAAGATGCAATCAGTCGGACGTACAGTGGCACAGAGCTCATGCATTGAAACATGCCAAATTGTATTATTTTCATGATTTATAATTTTTTATGTGGTTCAGATACAATCATATTTTGAGTTTCTATTTATTAAACTAATTTCCGTCATTGTATCAGCTCAAATTTTTTATTTCAATAAACTAAAAATTAAGGCAACCAGGTTACTTACTTTTTAAGTTAAACCAACAATATTTTTTTTACAGTTAGTATGGTTTTTACATCAATGTCATAATTTAGAAATAAAAGTCATTTTTTTCTATACTGATATAAACCCTCTGTCTTGAATGTTCTGTTTCAAGGAGCGTGTCTGCTGTGAGACGGCAGTGAAAACACCCACTGTTGTGATTGGCTGACATCTTTGCATTTGAAATGAGACTACATTTACGCATTTGGCAGACGCTTTTATCCAAAGCGACTTCCATTGCATTTTAAGGTGCACATTTTACATTTTTTTTGTCAGTTCTTGCTTTCCCTGGGAATCAAACCCATGACCTTGGCGTTGCTAGCGCCATGCTCTACTGTTTGAGCTACAGGAAAGCTTTGATTACGTGTGGAGGGGGCGTGGGAGCAGCTGCAGCACTCACTGCCAGTCCAGAGAGAGACGGAGAGCTGGGAAAGATTGCTGAGAGAGTGTTATTGTACCGAGTTGTTGAGAGCACGATTTTATTTTGTTTGAATCTGAGAGCTCTGAATAAACACGAGTGAACTTTGCAACGTTATTTCTCTCACAAAATGCTTTCACCACCGCTAACAACAGACACGACATCGACATGAATACAGTAGAGCTTCTGTTGAGCTTAACAGTGCCATTCATTATAACGGCAGCTTGGACAAGTGTGCACTGCAGATAAACGTGTGATTGGCAGATCCAAGCATTATAAAGAGTGTTCTTTGATCGCTCTCTGTAGTTTAATCATTTAAATAACAGATTTGTTTCATGCTACTAACAGAAACGACGTGAAGTTGATGTTTTTGTCACTGGCTTGATTCACTGATGCATGGAGACGGTTAGCGGCGGGACTGACGGTATTAAACGATTGAGAAAGAAAGTCTGTGTGAACTTGAATGATTAGCTACACATCAGAACTCACTCATCCCAGATCAGGCATTAATGAACACTGTTACTCACTGTTTGTGGCTGTGCTGTCGAATCCATATGGTAAAGCTTGTGCTCATATCGCGACTGATAAACTGAATCCATTCTCTACTAATTCTCTGAGCGGGTAAAGCAGAGGAAGGAGAGGAAACCTTTCCTGATGACATCATAACAGGAGAATTCAAGATCAGCTCATCTGAGCTCTCAATTTCTCAAAGGCAGAGAAAGACGGCCAGCACTCGGTTTACACCGATCAAAAAATTCTAGCCACTTGGGGACAATATTCAGGCTAGGGGAACTCATATTCATGCCGAAAAACTTTATAAAATTAAAATGTCATGCCATGGGACCTTTAAGGTTGTATATAGAACCTTTTCTTCAAAGAGTGCAGGGTACCCGTTTGGCATCATTTTTTTGATTGATTTCAGTTGTTTGCCTAGTGTGTCAGATAAAAGATGCATTGAATTCTTTGCATTTGTAAAAGTAGACATGATTTTATAAAAATGTATTGGCTACTTTTATATTTTGGAGCAACTAACCCCACTCCTACCCTAAACTTCTAAACAATATAAAACATGGAACATTAACATACAGTAAAAAAGTACTGTCACAGGTTATTTTCAAATACTATATTTTTGAATACTAATATTCATTTCCAAAAAAGATATACAAGTATTACCTCATGTTTGTCGACTTTGTCCAAGTCTTCTGAAGTCATACGATATTGTCATGTTGTTGATTGAGTTGATCTTAACGTTTTAATCGCTGAAATGATGATCCCGCCACTAAGTGAATGCACACACTCAGTCATATCTCATTCTAAAGATACACCCGACTCTTTAGCATGACGCAATCGGTCACGTGAAACTCGAGAGCCAATGGCATTTTACAATCAAAGCTGATGCAATGACGCAATCGCTCATGAGACATACGAGAGCCAATGCAATTTCACTGTTAAAAGCTGACCTAATGTTTCTCGGGGCTCTGAAGTAATCAGTCATTTTCAAAAAATAAATAAAAAATATAGTTTCTAATAGAGGTGTGCCAAAAAAAAAAAAAAAACGATTCACAGAAGAATCTAGATTCTCATTTGCAACGATTCAGAATCGATCTGAAATGTCCAAGAATCGATTTAATAAATTAATAAAATTCGCTGGCTGTCTCCATTTTGTAACTAGCCTATACGCGACCTAGAGTCCTGCAAATTGTGACATTTATAAAAATCATGCGCGTGGATGCGGGCGGATAATTAACTCTGTGCGGGCGGGTAGTAGCGCGGATGAAAAATATGTGCAATATTTCTGTGGCGAGGTGGATGAGCGAGAGAGCGAGACCGGGGGGTGATTGTGAATGAGCGTCACCTGCGAGCCACACCGAGTCCTCTGAGGGAGCTCGGAGGCATATCATGGGACGAGAGATCACCAGACCTGGATTTGACGTCGAGTTGTGTTAACGTTTTATTATGTGTGTGCGTGTGGCAGTTGTCCGTGAGGGGCTGCCCACGTTACTTTCGTTTTGTTTGGTTAAAGTCTTTTAAATATTCGCTGGTTCCCCCCTCCTTCTTTCCCCCTCGAACATACTGTATTACAATTTCTATGTCCAAATTACCATTACACATACACGCAACAACGATATGCCATTTGAACCATTACATCACCACCACTGCGACAGCGCAACTTTTGTTGATGCCTCTCGTAGCCCAGTCGGAGCGAGCGTTGCAGGAGTAGCAATGGATGAAAATAAAGTTGGTGAGTGGAGTATATGAAATTGTTGACAACGAGTCTTTAAAGGCAGAGCCTCTTTCATTAGCCCATTCATGACGCTGTTGATGTTGAAAGGTGCAAGATAAAAAAATAAAGCATTTTAATTTGAATTATTTTAGCGTGTGTGATTTATCGTGGGCACGGGTCGGGTAACAGGCCAAATATTAACGGGTCTGGGCGGATGCGGATTTAATTTTGATATTTTCAAAATCAAATCGTTTTGAATCGAAAATCTTTTTGAATCGAAAATCGATTATGAATCGAATTGTGGCCTCAATAATCGGAATCGAATTGAATCGCGAGATGGTAAAAGATTCCCACCCCTAGTTTCTAACCTAAATTGCTCTGTATGGAAGCCTTGAACAGCCATGATAATATTTTTTGTTATGTCTTGTTATGTCGTGATCATGAGTTAATTTTCTCATGATCTTGAGATAACAAAAGTTGTTTTCTCATGATCACAAGTTAATTTTCTTGTGATAACAAAAGTTGTCGCGATAACAACTTAGTATTCTCTAAGTTACACAACTGCGCCAACAGGTGGCAGTATAGAACCAACTAACCGATGGGGTGCGGTATAGCCTATCCACCTTACTGTGTTATATTGGCCCAGATTGAACGCGTTGAAGACCTTTCGTGATCGCTATAATTTTTGCCAACTGTGTGCATTAAGTAATTAATTTAACTAATGTTAAATGGTTTAATGTGATTAGTTTTCTATAGCAATAGCGTTTGTGTGATACTAAACTTACATTTTGATGTCACTGTATTCTGTTTGCACCTTAATGTGCATCTTTAAGATGCCATTTTTATCAGCAGCCTAAATAACTGTTAGTTTGCCACATTGTGTCACTCAATGTATATAGCCTATTGATAAGAAATGTGATTTATAGCCTATGTAAAGATGTGTAGCGCCTATAATTTAGTGATACTGTTTAATTAAAACTATTGTATTTTGTACATTTCTTTGTAGCAAACCACACACATACACATAACTCTTCTCAAACAGCATCCCAAGATTGTATTAAATCAACTGGAATAAACGTTGGTTTGTTTTTAGAAATATGGAGTAGCCTATACTGCACCTCTTTTTACTGGAATAGCATGGCTAGAAAGGAATACACATGATAACAGTCACGGTCTATCCTACAGGAACAAACTAATTATGTTATTTCAAACAAATGGGGAAAATAAAATGGGCTGAATCGAAACTAAACGATTTTTAGAATAATAACAAAATCTGCCGACCTTCTGAAGGCACCCCCCCCCTGCTCTTTTGATCATGTTAATTACACAAATAAAATATTTATTAAGCAGAGCAAAGGATATTTATTATCCTTGATCAGATGTGCGTGGAAATTGTGTTTGTTGCTACAGAATGAAACTACTGATCAAGAGAAAACATCAAAACCACTTTTGTTATCTCGAGATCATGAGAAAATTAACTTATGATCACGACATAAGACATAAAAAAAATATTATCCATGGCCGTTCAGGGCTTCCGTAGCTCTGCTGATTAAGTAATGCCTGGGAAAGGTCACACTAGAGCGTGTTTACAAGTGCTGCCCCCGTGTTTACATTTACATTTAATCATTTGGCAGACGCTTTTATCCAAAGCGACTTACAAAAAAGGGGAGAGTAATAGAAGCAACGGAACAGACAAGGCCAAAAACCTGTAAGAGCTGTAAGAAATCTCAATTAATTAGCACAATACACAACAATTATTTTTTTTTTTTTTTTTTTTTTTTAAGACAGACATCTACAACAAAAACTCACGTACGCAAAGTGCCGAACACTGGATTTTGTTTACAAAAGCGGTATGTGAAGACTAATACAAACATACTTCAGCAAAAAAAGGGAAACTAACTAACAATGTCGGACGTGAATAAATTATCAGGAAATTTGCTCTGATTAGTTGTAGGTCTGTCCAATTGATGTCTTTCCTGGTTCGGTTGAAACACGCCCCATAATCACAGCCCAATGGAGCAGTATCAGACCAGGCCTGCAGTACCCATAGGCATAGACAGTAAAAGAAATGGACAGAGCGATCCCATTGACTTCAACGACGGAAAAATGAGGCCAATCAGAGGCACTCACTTCCTGATGGCTGAGCGAACTGCGCCGGCTCAGACTGAGCTTGATGGCGTAGATGTGATGTGAGCCTCCTGTCTGACAGCTGTAGGTCTTCTAGTAGTTGTGGAAAGTGAAATCTGAATCACGTTGTTTAAATATTTTCTCCCGTTGCTTTTGGCTCACTATCGGCTTCTCCCCATTCTTCTCCCTTGACTTTATCAGACTTTATGTTTCCACGTCCCCCGACGGCCTCATAGACAGTAAAAGATTATTTCTGATCGTCTCCTCCTGTCTGTACGGTAATTTCTCAACTGTGCGACAGAGTCGCGTTGGTTATGACGCAATCGTTAGCCTATTTTTACAAAAACAGCTTCTACGGGGCGATAGTGTAAGATACAAGGTAATGGAGCCTTTTATGCATTGTCGTGTTTCTTTATAAATAAACAATGGACAAATGGAGTCTTTAAACGCCTCAGATGTAAAGTTATTCACTGTCAAAGTGACTCAAAAATGAATGGGAGTCAATGGGATGCTAACAGCAGGTGATGGCTTGGTTAGCAATGGGTGGAACGCTTTCCGAGCGCTAGATTACCCCCTTGGGCAGTACCTATAGTAACAATATAGTCAAGCCTTACCTTAAGAACAAAGTAATCAATTGATGAAGCTGCAGTGTTGCACATCAGCAGAGGCTTGCTTGCGGTCAGTGTTCAAGAGGTAAAGTTACAAATTTCCATGTCCTTTTATACGCAATTTATGACCGTCCGACTCATTTCCACAAACGAGACACGCAGATGGAAATGTTCTTCTATGTGTCGTTTACTTTAACACGTCTGTGTGCACAGGTTTTGGGGGGTAAAATGTGTTTGTGGCAAGGGGGGCGTGGTTCAGCGAGGGCTGCAGCGGGAGAGAGAGCCGCGGGACGAGCGGTAAGTGAGTGGGTTGGACGCAGATTAATAACACCTGTCTCTTGTTCCAGTAATGAGCGCGGAGAGGGGATAAAACGCCAGCGGAACCGGAGACCAGGGAGAGAGAGAGGGACTGTTGACGTGAGAAACCTAGAGATTGAGAAATCCCGGAAGCGATCCTTGAGTTTATGAAAAGTCACACCATTGAGTGTGTTGCTGTGTTTAGAGTTGAAAATAAAAGTGAATACGTCAACAGTCCAGCCGACCCCCGTGTCCTCTTCCTTCCCGGGTTTCGGCACCAGTGTAGCAAAGTTCGTTTGGAGGAAGGAAGAGGACACGGGGGTCGGCTGGACTGTTGACGTATTCACTTTTATTTTCAACTCTAAACACAGCAACACACTCAATGGTGTGACTTTTCATAAACTCAAGGATCACTTCCGGGTCGGCACTTCCGGCTTCCGGGATTTCTCCATGGATTTCTCAGTCTCTGGGTGTCTCACGTCAACAGTCCCTCTCTCTCTCCCTGGTCTCCGGTTCCGCTGGCATTTTATCCCCTCTCTGCGCTTATTACTGGAACAAGAGACAGGTGTTATTAATCTGCGTCCAACCCACTCACTTACCGCTCGTCCCGCGCCTCTCTCTCCCGCTGCAGCCCTCGCTGAACCACGCCCCCTCTTGCCACAGTGTTATTTTGGCAAGGTTGCCTGCTAAAATTCGCACTCATGGGTCTATATATCACATAATAGTCGCTTCAACCTGCGGACATAGAAAACAACCCACGGGGAAAAAAACGCGGACTTGGCAACACCGTGCAGTTGAACTATGTTGACATTTGACAATGCGTCGCTTCGTTGCTCTGATTGGTTGTAGGTCTATCCAATTGAGGTCTTTCCTGGTTTGGTTGAAACACGCCCCATAATCACAGCCCAATGGAGCAGTGAAAGACTCATATTCTGACTAGAATTGAGTATGACCACATCAGGCTAAAAAGTTAGCCCATTTTACATACACCGACTGATGAGCATACCAAAAAGCCAGAATTCTCACAAAAAAAATTGGGAACTCCCCTGTTGTGTAACTTATAAAATACATTTTCATGATTTAGATGATCAAAAGCTTTAGAGGCATCAATAAAACACAAATTGTGGAATTATGCGTTATATTAATCTAAAGTCTCGTTTATAGCAAAACATATCTGTGCCATGTTTAGGTTTAAAACCAAAGTGGTTGTCAAAGGTCAGGACAAATTATTCCAACTCTCCAATGATCTCGGATAAAAACTGGCCAGAGCTGTAGGCTGGTAATTATGCCATTTCTCTTGCCAGTTTTGTCTTGATAAATATAGGCACTATAACATGATGAGAGAGAATCAGGTTAAAAAAAACACAAACTAAAAACCCAGTAAAAAAATGGCAAGCAGAGGACAGTTTTCTACTCACAAATTTAAAATGTTCAAAAGATATCTTATCCATACCACATGCTTTGTTATCTTTTAACATCAGAGCTGCATCAAAGACTACTTGTGGGGAGACATCTTCATTATTATCCATGTTGCCCAAAGCAAGGGAGTTACTTTTACCACGATTCTCGTAATAATGTTCTTTCCACAGCTGAGTAATTTCATCTGAACCACTTACAGCATCAATATTTATTGGTAGAGATTTACAGTTATTCATTCTTTTGATTTATGTCCAGAAATCATTTGGATTATTATTTTGCAGTTTCCTTGCAAGTGAATCAGACCTCATTGTGTTTTCATTCCTCTTAACGTATACTGTGTTAGTCTGACACATTGTTAAGTAATATTGACTTATATTGGAGCTGCATGCTGTGATATTAACTGTAAGAACCTGCAACATGGTATTGAGTTGTGTTCCTTCCTTGTAAGCTGTGTTACTTGCTTGACTCAAGCAGGCCTCTGTACAAGACCAAGATATACAAAACCAAGCCAGGCTGGAATGATGCTGAATAAGTTATGTTGAGGTTAGAATGGCTTTTAAAGTTTGGGCTGAGTAAGGCAGACATAAACATGGCCCACTGTTTGTCTTCTAGTCATAAGAAATGTGCAAACACACATTTTAGATATGCCCTTCTGTCTTTTTTGTTGTTGTTTGAGAATAGACTGTCCAAATATCACTTCCATCACAAAACAGTCACCAAACATGGAACCTTGAGACTCAGACCTTTCCGACGATAGGTATTTTGTAAAGATTAGAAAAGATTTTGATTATAAAGTAGTTAAAATAATTTTTGAAACATGACAGGGGAGGAGCCTGCTAGAAGAAATTCGAGTACCATTTCCATGGTAACGCATTATCCGATTTCAAAAAGGTTTTTAGAGGATGAATTTTGAGTTCGTAAGCTTTCAAATGATACCTAATTTATGATGATTATTAAAATATAAGATACGGAAAAAAGGCCATCAAAAAAACAGTGCCAAGCGTGGGACAGTGACAGTTAAGGGGTTAACCACTTCAGCTCTGCACCCCCTCTTGGACCACCGTTGGGTCCAAAATTGCATCATCAATCTTTTTTTAAAAATCTATAACTCGCGCACCACAAAACTAGACATATATGGTATAATTTGAAAGATTAGAACCTCAGCTTTCTTAATAACCCAATAACTTCTGCATTTATATTACATAGAAGAAAATAATACGGTCTGAATTCGACCCCCCGCAACGACCACCCCTTCAGAAAATCATGCAAATAATATAAAATGTCATATTTTTATCACACAAACACACCTAAAATAGACAAGTCATATATCAAATGAAAGCTATCGGCCTCAGGAATATCGCTGAGCAGTTAATTTCACCGATGCAATAATTTACAGTAAATTTATTATCAAAAGAATCACAAAGATGGAAATGACTCCTTTGAACAAGCAAACACATGAGTCATATTCCTGTTCGGATCACAAACTTGTTGTAAAGCTACTAGCCTCAAACCCTATATCAGCTTGTAAAAAATAGTCTCATTTTGAAGCAAACAACCTAAGGAACATGTCTGTGAGCAAGTATGGCCAAATGACACTGTAAAATGTCACCGCTGTCCAGATCAAAACATGTGATGCAGACAAATACTCTTATTATTGCTAGTTTTGATTGTCGGTGTTAGCCACGATTTTTTATGATGTCATCACATATTGCATCATGCTACAGAAAAGCTGAGAATCTCAGCTCTTTATAGGCATGTGGATCATGATTCTAGACCAATCAGAGCCCGAGATCTCGCTTTACAAAGTTGAGGAGGCGGAGCCTTCTTTTCGATTTCCTAGTGGCCAGTTTATGTCAATGCAGATGAGTAGGAGTTGTTAGACACTTTGGTCAGATAAATCTCAATAACTTTTATTTGCAAGGAGATATCAAGAAAATTCTTTTTTCCCGTTTAGTGCCAATTTATAGAATCAGCAGAAACTTCCAAAAAGCTTGGATCCCAAAATAATAATAAAAATAGATTTTTAAATAACAAATTAATTAAAAATAAATCAAAATATTTATTTATCTATGTTTATCATAAGATTGTGAATAGATACAATATAATATATGCAATATTCCACCATTGTGTTAAAATTTAGAGTTTTTTCTGTAAAATGAGACCATTTTTATCAATTTACTCCAATGTATGTGGGTAGGGCGCTCTTTTAAATTCAGATATTCCTGATTCTCAAAAAAATGCAAAATGTGCTGCAGAGCTGAAGTCAAGTTAGACCAGTTATTTTTCCCTACACGCATATTGTTGTTCAAAGACAAAAGAGTAGGTAAATTGAGGTAGGTAAAACTCATAATTAATCCTTGTGGCCTCTAAGATGAAGATCATGTGCATCGGTTGTGCGGATGCAGCGATCTAATCATAAAGTTGTGTGCCACACCTCACTGATGTAGCTATTATCAGATAAATGCAATTGACTGGAGAGAATCAAACGTCATCCGAGTAAAACTGCATTAAATGATTGTGTAGCAGACAGTATGGGTGTTTAGTCTTGGGCTACTTTTGGTTGGTTAAAGTTTGGGAAATGAGCCCATCACAGCTAGAGGCAGAGTTTATAGACCTGCCTTATGTAGACTCGTGGTATGAAGTTACTGCCCTGTCCGGCTCCGTATACTGAGTGGGGTGTGGGAGAGATCCCTGGTTGCTTCCTACAGAGTTTGGGAATATTTTGTACAACTTTCTGAGGTTGACTGGTCTGCAGCCCATTCACAGGTGAATATTAAAGTTTGTGGTGGCAGTTTTATCCTTTCCACATAGGGCATTTTGGAAATCAATATGTGTTATTTTTATAGCATGCACAAAACCTTTTTTCTCTGGTTGGCCATGACTGGGACTCCTTGCACCCTAGACGTGCAGTGTATCCCATTGATAAGCTGGGACAATTGTTACCGGGTTACCAGAGGTTCGTTGGTTGACAGCGGGGCGCTGCTGTTTTGCTGCTGACTTGATGTATAGGTGAACAGCTTGACGGTGCCTAAATTACTTAACACTGGCTGTGGGGTCGAACTGTGTTGTCGACCCTGTGGCAGTGTACACGATTAGCCACTAAGTGTTATCAACTGCCAATTTCACAGGAGGAAGAACACTGTCCTGTGTGTGTGTGTGTGTATTGGTAGTTTTGGTGTATTTTTGTTAGAAATTGAGTGTTCATTATCAAGAGGGGTGGGGCTTGACACGGGTTATTTTTGTGTGATGTGCATGTGCACAAGTGTGTGTGGTGATATATTAATTTGGTTAATCCTTTTTATGTTTCTTTTTTCTATTTTGAGTGTTGGCGGTGTCTTCACTCTCCCTCAACTGTCAAACCTCATTCCTATTTTGTTTTTGTGTGTGTGTGTGTGTGTGTACTGCCCAAGTAACTTTGTATTTCTGTTGTGTTGTTAATATGTGGCTTTTAAAACATTGAATATTTTCTTTGGAATTATTTATTAAATATTGATCAAATAAAAACATATATATATTTGCATCCACGTCTCTTGTCCTGTTCTGGGAAAAATCTGTGTAGCCTATTTATTGGGTTCACTGAGTTTGTTCCTGGGTTGGGGTTCCCAGGTTGCATAGTCATAATACTGTGGTCTTTTCATAATTCCTCTCTTTGCCAAAATTGAAACATGAAGAGACTCAAAATAATGGTGAAATGAAAGCTTTAGAGAAAGTTCTGCCAGGAAGATTCAATGTTATGTCACGCGTCACTTTCAGACCTAACCAATCACGTCCTAATCCAAAGAGTATAAAAGATGGTCACTTACACATGTCTGAGTTACCTCCAAACTCCCCACCACCACCAGGATGGTCCCCGTTTATTCCTCCCAGGGGTCGGCTGCGCCCCTGCCTTCATCTTCAGGCAGGATATGCAGAGTCCATTACCCTCGAAACGAAAGCTAAGGACGGGGCCTACGCCAAAGAACTCGAATTATCATACTTGCTGGACTATTACTTTTTGCAATTCATCTTGCTTCCAAATCTTTCTTGTAGAACATAGATCCCCACCAGCCAAAGTTTTGGGTCGTACATGTTTCCTACTTCGCTACATTCAGCAGTGACATGAAACTGTTGCAAGATGATTCAATCTACTGACCTGTTAAATAAGAGCAGAGAGTGTAAGCATCTGGTCCCAAACACACTCATCACTGTGGTTTTGACCACTGGAATGTTGCTCTTGGTGCAGTTCCATTTTGGTATGAAAATCTGACTTTTCAATCAAAACTAGCTTGAATAAAACATTCTGCTCAAAAATGTATAGAGATGTAGGAAAAACAAACCATGCAAGATTTGGAGAATTTTTTTTTTGCTGATGCACACAATTTAAGTGAATTTGAATTTGCTACTATCAGGGAGATGATTTAGGGTTTTGATGTGCAAGTCAAATTCATTTTGTGTCACTGGCCATGTCATGATGTCCAAAACAGATTTCCCAGGAAATTTCCCCCACAACTGTATTCATTATCATTTAATAGGCCATTATTTGAGGGGACAGCCATTTATAGTGGAGTCCGAAACCACAGAGAACGTTACTGAGTGCACTCATTCAATCCCACATTGCACAGCAATAGTGAGTGTGCAACCAATGTACATTCCATGATTTAATTCACTCACTGGTTTTCATTCATTATGGCCAATACAGGCATCAAATTGTCTTGGGAATGACATATACAACTCCTTCACAAAGGCCAGAGGGATTTTAAGCCGTTCCTCTTCCACCATATTGTGCTGGTGGAGCAAAACCATCTGACCCGCACCTCTAACAAAATACCATGAAGTGGCTGAAAAAATATTGAGATCTGGTGACTGTGCAGACCGTGGGGGACGTTTAACTTCACTTTCATGTTCATCAAACTATTCCGTCACAAGTTTTGCCTAGGTGTGTATTGGTGCATTATTAAGCAGATACACAGCACTCCATTCAGGGTACAATATTTGAAACATTTGGTGCACATTGTCCTCCAGAATGGTTGGGTAATCCTTAGCGGCGATGTGCCCATCAAGCACAGTAGGGAATGCCCTGTTATTACATTACTGCCCCACCCTGTGCTTCATTCTAGACACAAAACAGACTGGTTGTTAAAGGATTAGTTCACTTTAAAATGAAAATTACTCTATGGTTTACTCACCCTTAAGCCATTTCAGTGATGGGGTCCATTGAGTTTGAAGCTCAAAAAACTGCATCCAGCCATCATAAGCCTAATTTAAAAAATCTAGCTTTCACCAGATCACCTTCCGTATTCAACTTACGAAGAAAGTGTAGCACCTCTCGCAGTTAAAGTCCGATGTCATATGTCGTCACGTCAGTTACATTGAATACAGAAGGTGGTCTGGTGGGAGCTAGATATATTATATATATATATATATATATATATATATTTTTTTTATTTTTATTTTTTTATTTTTTACAAACACATCGCTTTGCTTCAGAAGGCCTTTACTAACAGCATTGTTTCCAGTGGCAGCTATAGTGGGTTTTAAAATAGATATTGTGGTGGATCTAGTTTGACCCTCTGTGACTATTGATTGCTCATGGCTGGGCAGTGTTATTATCAGTAAAAGAAGGAAGCACAAATCAGAGAGTCTTGTACACATGTCTCCATCTCCTAATGTGTTATGGAATGTAAAACATGCATTGTTCTCCGAGTCCACCTTTCTTTCACACATCAGTGGATACAGCATGTAGTTTGGAAAGTCCCCAAAGAGGTTTAAAAGATTAGTTTACTTCAAGATTAAAATGAATCCAAGATTTACTCACGCTCAAGACATCCTAGGTGTATATGACTTTCTTCTTTCTGATGAACACAATCAGAGTTATATTAATAAATAAATCCTTATGTTTCCAAGCTTGTATCCTTTATGTTTCTAAGTGAATGGAGCCAACGAGTTTGTGTCACATGCCTGTCCTGTCTTGTGTGCACATGTGGGGTTAGTTATTTTGAGCTTCTGCTCCCGTCATTGTCTAATCCCCTCCCCCTTGTTATCTGATTAGTGTTTGATTTCCCCCACCTGTTCCCTCCTGATTTCTTCCCTTTATAAGCCCCTTGTGTTTGTCAGTCCTGGTCGGAGTTCCTGACGGTTCTGAGGAGATGGCGGCGACATCAGCAGGACGTGGTCGAGGAAATACTAATCGATTGAAAGCGGGAAATTCAAAAAACATTGGAAAAACTGTTTTAGGAGTGGTTGAGCACGACTGCTCCGTGAATGAATCAGACGTAGGTAGGTGGGCGGAAATGGATTACAGTGAAGAGAAAGAAGAATAAAATGAGGGAATGTTGAAGGGAGAGTTTTCAGAAAAAAGAGAGTCAGTCATGCAAAAGGGAATAAAAGAATAAGAAATGAAAATGGTGAGCATTCGGAAAGTGAGGAAGAAGGACATGAGCTAAATAAGAAGGAAATGCATGAGACTGTTATCGTCATAAGATTCAATGATAAAGATCAAGCAAACATGAAGATAATGAACCCGTTTGAATTAAAGCTACACTGTAACGTTTTTAGTTTATTCTTAGCTAAAAACACTTAGTTCTTTCAAAAATATGTGCTCATTAATGTACATTTACTTTCAAGTAATAAAGTATTCTCGTAAGTTTATAATGTGCCATTGAAAATACATACGGGTGAGGGGTTCGAATGCTGGTCGCCATGTGGCCCCTCCATCTTGAAAGTACATTAGCCAAAGAGGGACATACCCGTAAATTCAAGCTTTGCCTTTCGCGTTTTAACACTCGTGTCGAATGTGAAGAGGGGGATTGCCATGTTAATCTTGGACTAAATCGGCCACCGTAGGAGTTAAAACGAAATCAGAATTGAAAGGAACAGTATTATTCACTGGATGGTCATATACCTTTTCACCGCTAGATGGGGGGAAATATCACACAGTGTAGCTTTAACAAAACATTTGGCAAGTAAGATAGGGGAGCTTTATATGCTAAGGTCCTAAATTATGGAAACTTGTTGGTCAATTTTGCTAATGAAGATCAATTTGAGAAGGCAATCAAAGTAAAAAAGATTGGAAAACTGAAAGTGATAAACACACGAAGGGTGGGAGCTCGCAATGGTGGAGGATGCAAAGGAGTGATCACAGGGGTACCAATGAATGTAGGAATGGAAGAACTTAAGAAACATCTTAAAGTTGGGACCGAGAGGAGAAAGGAAGGCATTTATATCAATTTCAAAAGAGTGTAAAAATAACTAGGTTAGGTGGGGGGCATAGGAGAGAGGAAATCGTATTGACAAGGTTAAGGCTGGGGCATGGTGCTCTAAACAAATCACTGAAAATGACAGGAAAACACGAGACATGCTTGTGTGAGTGGTGTCAGGAAGAGGAGTCCCTGGAACACAATTATAAGATGTAGGAGGTATGAGGTACAGAGAGTAATAATGGCGACTCATTTGAGGGAATTAGGGGAGTTAACATTAAAAGGAGTGTTGAACATAGGTGACAGAGCACAGGTTAGGATAGTGTTAACTTTCTTAAGGGAAACTGGTTTTTTTCCATAGGTTATGAGGATAAAACATGGAGACGGCAAAGTATGTTGGGTAATGAATGAATTTGAGTTGTAAAATTATTTTCTTTTATTTCTTTTTATGTGGAAACTAGATTGTAAACCTATTGTCTGATTCACCCTCCGGAGCAGAAGGGGGCGGTAATGCACCAAAAGCTGGTTGCCAACCGCCGTTAAAAACAAAAAAGAAGAAGTCCTGGTCGGATCTTTGGGTGCGTCTCAATCCGCTCCCTAGTTCACTAGTCAGGGAACTGATTAGGACATAAGCCAATGGGCTGACTCCCTGATCAGTGCCCTGACAACTGAACTAGGGGGCTAATTGAGACGTACCCTTTGTCTCATCAATGTTATTTTCCAGTTTGGTATGTTTTGAGTTTATGTTTTTGATTATGTCTTTTACCCCCTCGAGGGTGTTTGTTTTGTATTTATGTTTATTTTTTTAAATAAATCATCTTTTCCTCTGCACATGAGTTCTCACCTTAGTTTTCTTATGTTGTGACGTGACAGTTTGAAGCTCAAAAAAGTGCCTCCTCTATTAATTAAGGCCTCTTAAAGCAAAGTGATGCGTTTAAGAAAAAAAATATATAAATCCATATTAAAGCTTTACAAAGGAAAATAGCTTTCACCAGACCTAGCTTTCACCAGACCACCTTCTGTATCCAACTTGCGGGAAAAAAAATTGTGAAGGCAGCATAAGTCCCAACATTTCAGTAGGTAAGGAAGGGGGTCGTCTTGGAAAGGAGTGCATTACTTTCTTAATAAATCTTCTGATTTGAAGAAATATGAAAATTTGATCTAGACAGTGCAAAACTACATTTAAGTAGCCTAGAAATCTAGACTCACCCTAGCGGCAGCAAATTTAATTTGACCGCAAGTGTCGTCTAGGTACTCTCAATACCATTCTGAGCTGTGTTCCTCAAACTCTGGATGGCCCAATCACATCGTGTATAGAGTCGGCGGGCGGGGCCATAATGACGACGGCCGAGTTGCGTTTGCGTGCTTCTAGTAAACACAGAAACTGCGGCGAACGGCGGTCTTTCGAATCAGCTCTGACCACGACTCTGGAAGACTTGGAGTTAAGCTGAGAAAAGAACAAAGAGCGGCACTGAAGTCATTCTTAAAAAGGGAAGATGTGTTCGGAGTTTAGCCGACCGGATACGGCGAATGTTTAATCTGTCAGCGAGCTCTGCTTCACCTTCGTTGCTCTGGTTGGTTGTAGCGCTATCCTATCGCGTGCAGAGGGAGTTTGAAAGACAACCGTTTATCCCGCCCCTCGGATTGAGCTGTCTATGGTGAGTTTCCAGACCAAACATCTTGATGTGGGTCTGGCTTGTCAGGCTAACATTTAAGGTGAAATGAGAAAAAAAGTGTTATTTAAGGATAGACATTTCAAGAGCCTGATCCCATTCTTCTCCCAAACACAATTTGCAGAATCCACATAAAATGGAGGGATAACAGTGGAGCTCAGAATATAAAGGCTGCCTGCAACCTGTTAGTTTTTCACTCAGAAGTCAAATTTGGTGCAATTCAATTATATTGTTGATGTTAAAATGCAGCCCCGCTATCTGTCAGGGTTATGCTTACATCTGTTGAGTTTCATTGTGTTTTGGTTTCATTGTCCCTGGTGACCCTGAACGTTATTTGTTTCCATAGTTCCTCACCTGTTAGTTCTGTTGATTACTCTGTGTATTTAAACACTTTGACTATGTTCAGACACTATTTTCCAGTAAAAATGGGAACACTTTATGTGTTTTGGCTGTTCATGTACATGACAGCATTTTGGGGGCCTGACAACACAAACTTTTGAAAACAGCATTCAAAGTGGAAGTTTTTGAAACCGATACCTTTATTTAAAGTACAAAAACACAATTTTGTGTAATGCACATGCACATTATGTGTTCAGTCCATAGGCGTGTAGTGTTTCTTTACAAAGTGACAACCCCAACTACTGGCCTGGCATTAAAGGCTTCATAATATACAGTTTCTGCCAGTCTCATGTTAATCTTGAGTACAGAGTAGTATTGTATAATTCATATCTCCCAAGAGCCTTTAGTTATCATATTTATAAAAGACAGATATTGTACAAGTTCGTGGAGGCGTGCAGTGGACGGAGCTAAAGAGACACAAGCATGCATGTGCGCGCGCACACACACACACACACACCCACACACAAACAAATACATCATGGTATAGGGCTTAGGTGCCGCGTTGCATTCTGGGACGTTGCGGCCATGTTGATGGCCTCGCGAAAGTAAACATACAGCAAGTCGAATGAGGAGAAGCAGAGTTGGGAGAAAGAAAAAACATGTTAAAATCCCGAAAGGGATGTGGAATTTACCGGGATACGTTAAATAGGGAAGGCAGTAGTAGAGACAAAATCGGAACTATTAAAGTTTTGGATCCACATGAATTTCCAAAGAAAGAGCGGAGCACCGACGACGACGAAAACGTTATTTTGTTGGTCCCTCAACAGACATTCTACTGACTATAAGTAACTTTGCAACTACAATTCAACTTATTCTACAAACCCGAACCCCAACACATAACCATAACCTACCAGTCTAATACTCTAATTAGTTTTAGTTGACATGCTGTTGAAAACGTACATAGTTAGTAGAATGTTTAAAGTGGACTATCAAAATAAAGTCTAACCGAAACGTATATATTATTATTATTATATAAGAAATTGCACTGCCTCCGTTTTTATTTGTTATTGCAATGTTATTGTTTACTATATTTATAATTTGCACTCCCAACATTTTCTGTGTCTTGTTATTTTATATGTAACCCAGTAGAATACAGTTTTACAGTTAATGGGTTTATTTCATATTTATTTGGTTTCATATGGTTTTAATCCAGATCATATGTGAGTGAATTTCACATTGAGATTGTATGTGTATGTATGCCTTTAAGGACGCAATCATATATAGCAAGTTTGATTGGGATACACCATAGACCGTAAAAAAATATGGACGACTCGACATCATCCGTTTCCGCTTGCCATATTTGAAGCTTTCAGGCAGCCTTGCACGGCGCGGACATCTTGGGACCGAGTCTGCGCAGTAGCGATTTCGGGACCGGAGTTGCGCAGTAGAGCGCAGGAAGTAGAGCAGGAAGTACAGTCGCGATATCAAAAGCCCGCCCACACTCTCGCAGATGCAGAACAATGAATTATGTTGGTGTGAAATAAACAGTTATGGAAATGTAGAAATTAAAGCTAAAGCTCTAATCTGCTCCCAAAAATTTCGAAAAAAGTCCGTTAGTGCCTCAGTGACAACTTCACTCAGAGAAGACGTCAGTCTCAGCTGTCAATAATGACGTCACACCCCCCGTTTTTATAGCATCAAATAACTAACTCTAACTAAACTTATTTTTAAAACGAACACCTGAAATGAAATCATCGTGATGATAACTGCCTTTAGTGACATAAACTAACTTTGGGGGAAAATTTTTGAAGTGTAATTTTATTATTTAGTTTGCCTCGCGTCCATTAGAAATCACAGAGGGGCGGCTATACTGGGACCGGTCACTGGGGGGCGATCGAGGCGCGAAAGCTTCAGTAAATGAGAGGGAGACTGCAGGCTTGGGGATACACACATGTAAAATAAGATAGAAAAGCGTGGTTTTAACCTACAAGTTAGGTATTCCTTTATTTTATTGGTCAGTGAGAGTTGAAGTCCCGCCTCTATGACGCGGTGTTGATGGACAGGGGATGCGCGGGAGAGACGAGAGAGGGGAGTGAGAAGTGCAGCGGTTTTGGAGAGTGACGCTGATAGATTGCGGTAACGAAAAAGTGTTTAGTCGATAACTCATCAGATTAAAACACTTAATTTGTATATAGTGACCTGTGTGAGACACCAAAGTGTTGATTGTTGTTGTTTTATAACTCGGTTCTCAGTGTATGCTTGTTTTATACCGCGGTCTTGCTTCAGTCGGTCGCGGCAATTTTATATATTGTTAGCGGTGACGATCGCGGACGTTATATATATATATATATATATATATATATATATATATATATATATATAACCAAAGACTGTTCACGTTGTGGTTTTCCTTCACAACAAGGGAGACCTTGAGGACCAGATAGCGCCCCAAATACCCGCGTTGTGTGGGGTTCCTCTGGCTGCGAGGGAGGTGTGTTTGGTCCGCTGACAAGGCCGAGAGAGAGAGAGAGAGAGAGAGAGAGAGAGAGAGAGAGAGAGAGAGAGAGAGAGAGAGAGAGAGAGAGAGAGAGAGAGAGAGAGAGAGAGAGAGAGAGAGAGAGAGAGAGAGAGAGAGAGAGAGAATCTGCGCGAGGAAATCTAGGTATCTGTGTTGATTTTGTTTGTGCTCAGGAGAGTGAAGAGGCCATTTTCATTTTCCCGGCCACAACGAACACAAGCAACGATTCAGGCCTGCAACGGGTTGGGTTATACTGCTGTGTGTATTTCTGCTTTGTGTGTGAGTGTGGGCCCACAACATTTAATATTGGTTCATTTTAGTTTATTCAGTGCACTGATGGGTAATATTCAGAGTGACGTTTTGATACACAAAGAGTAATTTTTCTGCATTTAATTCCTGGCATTAACCCTGTTAATACAGTTTAAGTGGGGTTTTGTGACTTATTGACCACTTTAGTGATTATTTCCTTATATCCTTGCTTATGAGGGGGATATTGTGTGTATTGATGATTCATGAATATGTGATTGTGTGAATTACTCACATCCTGACATTCCTTCTCTTTGATCAATCCTTGAATTTCCATTTTTCTAATTAAATCACTTCTATTTTTGGTACTTTTACCAGAGTTTATTCTTTCTATAGCTTTAATAGTTACTAGTTATTCTGGAGGGCGTGTAGAGTTTAATTTTGAGTAACTTTCTTAAAGAATAGTATTTTACTGTGACTTCAGAGGGGCCTAACTACAACATCTGTAGGCATTTAGTTAAATAATCTGGAGCGCTGTTCTACTTAGAGACAGGTAGGGGGCGCTACATATAGATACCTATTTATTTGCTTATATAGTATTGAAAGAATTTATTTTTTTAAAAAGTGTATTTATTATTGTTATATAAAGTGCACTCCGTTATATAAAGTGCAACAACTTTCACTCGTTTTCTGTGTTCATTTTTTATTTGTAACCTTTTACCTTGAAGCATTCCACATTTCTGTGTTCTCAGGTTGCACTACTTGCAAATAAACACTAAAAAACATCTGATTGTGTGACAATTCTTGCTTTTTGCACATCGTACTGTTATTACTTCTTGTCCGTGGTTGCGCCTCCAAGCATGAAAGCGGTGGAAAGTTAATCCATTTTCGACATTTCCCATGGTGATTATGTGTTGCGCTGTTACACCCCAAAATGCAGCAACGGTTTACGATAGTTGAAATAATGCCAAAATAATCAAATTAAGATACACGACTGAGAGGGAGAACGTCTATAAACAGTGCGCAGTAGTCCGAGTAGCAGTAAAGGATGCCATCAACATGGCCGCCACGCCAAGTAATGACGTCATGACGCCCAAGCCCTATTATCCCTGGATAACTTTTGATTCATTATACGCTTGTGTTGTTAACATTATATGCACTTACGCACTTATTGCCAACAAAACACAGAGATTTGATGCAGTTTCACTCACTGCCTACGGTTTCAACTCATAAGTTGGAACAAACGAACACACTTGAAGAACTCCATTGCTGCTCCAGAAAAACAAACTGCAACCACTGTTTCCTTAACACTCATCGGGAGAAGCGCCCATGCGAGGCACTCCACACTTTATGAAGTCATACAGGGCCATACTCGAAACAGGAAGGAGTGTATTTGGCATAGACATACTCCGTCGTACATCCAACTCGTTTTTTGACATTTTGGCCATGTTTAGAAAGAAAATCCAATATATGACTATCCAACTATATGACAGTGTAAATAAATCAGAATTCATGGAATAACATTAGACCTACCCCCCATCCCCTTTATCTTATTTTCCATAATAATGCCCTTTCTGCCACTAGTTGTCCCTCCATGCTTTATGTTCTTTGCACAATGTTTGAAAAGATCTTATTGTGCCTTATAGGAACTTATATCTTATAGGAACTTCACAATCAAAGCAGTTACATCCTAAGCAAGCCCTTCACTAGATGTTTGTCAATCAAATCTTTCATATGGTTTCCCTTAAATTGCGACTTTTATGATGCATAACACACCCAGACCACATTTTATTACTTTGTCCGGAAAACAACATCTCCCTAAAAGAGCTATGCCATTGGGGTTTCTGAATTATTTTAGAATGTACAGACAGAGTAAAAAGTAGTTATATAAGAGATATATAGTCCAGGGAATGTTTTGAAGTAGGCCTACTTCCTTTTAATCAGCTTCTTGGCATACCACAGCAATTATGTTTATCCCAGATTAAATTATGTCCTACTGGAATTTCTGTAACAAGCTCAAGCATTTAAAGCGACACTTAGAATAAACAGAATAATAACATCCGCTGGTGTGGATGCTAATATAGTCATGTTTATAGGTATCGTTCTTGGTGTGAATGGGCCTTTACAGTAAAATACATTTAATGTACAAAAGATTAACTTTTTATGAAAAAAAATCCTAAAAAAATGTACCACGGACCAATCAGACTGAGCACCAATGTCACTTGTTATTGGCTAATCAGCAGTAGGGGGCGTGTCCACTGGTGGGAAGGAGAGAGAGAGTGAGAAAGAGAGAGATTTGAAGAAAGTAGTGTAAAACAATCGATTTTTTTTTTTAAGTGTAGAAAGAGAGATGGCTGAGATATTACCTGAGGAAATGGTCAGTGTAATATAATTGGACAAAGAAGGGTTACGATCAGGCAAGAGCTTTAGAACCATATTTTGATTACCTAAAACCAAGACAATCGGCCCGGCAATGAGATACTCAAATGATACTCGAAGTTTACTCGAAGATTGCTTTTTAATTTCAATACATTTAAAGTATGCCCCCTCTGTATGAATATAATTTTTTTATATTATAGGGCCAGGACAGGACTTGAAATCAGGACAAGTCCTGGGAAAACAGGACGTTTGGTCACCCTACACTAATACTGGAGAAGCTTTCAACTGCTGGAGAGACATTAAAGAACAGGAAGGCCTGAGAACAGTCACCAAAGTTGTGTTGTTTCTTTCTTGGATACATAAGTAACATTGGTTTTACAATATTTCTCAGAACCAAGATATGGTGTTGCTGAATTACAGCTGATACTTAACATTGATTTAACAGTCTGATTTAACAATGATAACAATACGAAATATTTCTTGAACAAATCAGCAACTTAGAATGATTTCTGAAGGATCATGTGACACTGAAGACTGGAGTAATGAGGCTGAAAATTCAGCTTTGATCACAGGAATAAATTACATTTTAAAATATATTCAAATTGAAAAGAGTTATTTTAAATTATAATAATATTTCACAATCATACCAACCACAAACTTTCTCTAAAAATCCATATCATATATTTTCGTAACAGCGGTTGAAAACACAATAAAATCAAATGATTGATCAAATAGAAACAAGTATTCCAGAGAGCCATGCAATACCTTTTTTTTGCCTGAAAATGCTTACCAAAGCTGAGGATAACCTGTCTCTGTAGCTCCTGATGCGCAGCAGGGTTTTTTAGAGTAAACGTGACATTGAATGCTGGATTCTGGGTTACGTAGCTGCTTTTTAAGTAGTACAGCCCTCCATCTGATGCAGACGAGACCTCCTGGTGGTCAGTGAGATTCTGACCACCTGACCCCAGCCACATGATCTCCGGCTTCGGGTAGCCCTCAGTCTCATACTGGACCGTCACATCAGAGGAATTTAAATGGATGCTTAACCTCGGCTCGGAATAGAAAGCTTGAAGACACAAAACAAACATGCAACGATTTACCAAATCAAATACATGCACTCACGTCTCTCATCTTAGTATTAGAAGTCAAAATCTATTTGACTTACATACATTAGTACAGAAAACATAGTTTCATGCTCACACTAAAAAAGAAACTCCTGCCCCTCACCCTCACCCTCACCAGTTCCAATTTCTTATTCTGTGTTGCACCCAAAACATTTCAACATAAGGGTTTGGAACATGAGGATGATTAACTAATTACAGAACTACTGCTTTAATTTGAATGGTGACTAGTGTTTGGCAGAGATATTACTCAATACATTATAAATCCTTCCAAAATGTTTTGTCTTACCCTCATTCACTATGGTGAGCTTATTAGACCTGTCAGTATGATTTTCACAGTAAATTGCATATACATGTTTTTTGCCGTAATTAGAGAAAATTTGCTCCGGATACATGTGGGAGTGACATAGTTACACTCTAAAAAAATTTGAGTAAAAAACAACCCAATGTTGGGTCAAATATGGACTAACCCAGCAGTTGGGTTGTTTTAACCCAGCGATTGGGTTGTCTTAAGCAAATATTTAACCCAATCGCTGGGTTAAAACAACCCAATTGCTGGGTTAGTCCATATTTGACCCAACATTGGGTTAAAACAACCCAGCATTTTTTAGAGTGTAGTTGTCACAACGAACGAGAAGGGTTGACATAGAGAATCAAAATTTCAAACCCGTTAAAAACTCCCACACAGAACAGAGGAGAGTCTGCGGGCAAATAGAGATGTGACTTATCTTGTAATAAAACAAGAATCAACATTGACTTGGCTTTTCTGAGATTACGAGAACTGAGGGATTTGAAATGTTATAAAAGTGACGCAGAGATGGTGTTGTTATTACTCATAAGTGTAGTAAGGTATTTATTGAGAAGATAAAATGCCATATGTCGCTCTCTAACAGAGTTCATTGTAAAGCTTTCTATAGTAAAGGGTTGTTTTATTATGTTTGTTGTTGCGCTGTGCTAGTATTTATTTTCAAGGAAGTACTGTGTCTGTTAATGGGTAAAGCTACAGTAATAAAGTCTTAAGCTAGTCAGCTTGAGATCCTTTCTATCTAAACTGGTTAAATCTCTTAAGCCTAATAGTAAATGTTTTATGAGCAGTATGATTACCATATTCATTCACACAGTCACTCAGAGCCAAAGGCTAACCAAAACAATGTTTTTTTTTATTTAATTTAACTTAACATACTTAAGTAACTACAACTGAAATAGAATTAGAGACTTTATTTATAGAAAGATGCACTCTGATTACTTATTAATGGGAGAGTGCAACGCCCAATAGGGTGAATAAGCCCCGCCTTCTACATGAAAGAGCCAATCGTTGATTACTAAAGTCATTGCGTCATTGCAGCTGCTATTAAAAGCTCCGGTTGCTGTAGAAACAGGCAGTATTTCGAGATGCGCATTTAGGATTACGCATGCAAGCTAGTTTTGTCCAGGATCAAGTTATTTTTTGTCATGATTTGAGTGTTTAGAAACAAAATGTATAAGACAGTTGTTGACAGATTTCATTGGTGATTTCAAATATGAAATTTAATCATAATCTTGGCTAACAGTTTTGGAGAATTTGATGTTTCCCCATTTAAAGAGATAGGAGCTGAACTGAGAAGCATTTCAAAGATGGCTGCAAAGTGAAATGACCTGTCTTAAAGGGACTTTAAAAGAATTAATAACAAATTACGAAAACGCGCAATAAAATTAACTAAAACTTTAACCAAACTTAAAATGAAAACTAAATATAAAAACGAACTGAAAATATTAAAAGACACTAAAATAACACTGGCGTTTGGCATACCTGCGTAGACCAGGTGTAGCACCCCTTTGCCATTTCCCTTGCTGTTGCTCACTGTGCACAGGTAATTCCCGGCATCCTTCATTCCAAAATTTGCTATACTCAGAGATGCATTTCCTTTAGCAAGTTCCTTGGGGTTTAACTTTGTACGGTTGACATAATCTGAGCTTTGTCGTTCGAGCTGGTCCTTCAGGTAGTAGAAGCTGTGAACCACTCGTGCATCTTCTTCACGTTGCCAGGTGATCACCAGATCGGACATGTTTAAGTCTGGGTCGAATTTACAGGGAAGAACAGCCGTTGCGCCACGGACCACCAGGACAGGACCGGGTGGAACTAAGACATCAAAGGAGTCTAGCAGAGAGAAAGATTATATATAGAGAGAGGATGATTAGACAATCATAGACATTCAAAGCATGTTTATATACTGTGCACAAGAAACTGACTTCAGTTTGATGTTAATGTGCTGCTAAGCTTTCCAATTAAAATATCTAGAAATTCAAGATAAATTTACCTAAGAAGCAACATTGCATGAGACTTTAAAGACTTGTTTTCATAGATTTCATCTTAAATATGATGGCTGACCTTTAAAAAAATCGTATGCAACATAGCTTCTCATAAGAACCCAGTTTCACGGGTGTCACAAACACTGGTGATTATCTGGAAAGGTCTTTTTAAAGCATTATCCCTCCATTTTAACCCAGGAAGCCCCGAAGTGACACATAAGTAACACTCAGGTACAGTAACGTGACAATGTCTGCTTTTTTTTTGTGCCATTGCTGGTTAGAACATATATTCAAAACACAAGCAACAAATAATAGTTAAATCAGAGTAATTAGAATAATTATACAGAGTAATTATACAATTAAAATACATTATTAAAAATTATAACGAAGAGTATAGCAAGAATTGTCAACTTTGTCTTTTTAACTGCAGACAACAATAAACGCTAAACTGGAGATGCAGGTTTTTTTTAGCTAAACATGTAACAGTGTCCAGAAATCCCGTTGTGGGCGAGGGGGCCGTGGTTCAGCGAGGTCTGGAGCAGGAGAGAGAGGTACACTGTTAACATTTTCCGGTAGAAATTACAGTAACTCACTAGCAGCATGTTGCCAGTAACTTGCAGTATATCTTGTTCTGGTTTATTATTATTTGTAGACTTTTTTTCATTTTACCCCCATTTTACCCCCATTATTCATTTTAATAATTATACAAAATTATTTATGTATAATTTTTTACAGTGCAGTAACTTACAGGAAAATACTGTATTACCATTTACAGTACCATTTATCTTGATGTAATTTTTTAGAGTACAGTATATTTTTACTGTGAAACAAAATTTGATTTGTTACTGAAAATCATTGTCCACTTTTTCTTTTACTGTAAAGCTGTACAAATTGCCAATTACTATATTTCAACAGGTCCCCATAAATAACAATAAAAACAAGCAATGACAACTGCTTAACTTATTTTAACTTTTGATTTTATTGGTTCAGTTGTACAGTAAAACTTTGTTTTTAAAAAAAAGCCTGCAGAAACTTTTCATGAACAGATTCAGTCATAAAAACGTACAAATTCAAAAGGTCTCAAGTCAAATCTATTTACAAAAGTCCTTTTCACTACAGAGTAGACCGAAGGGGTTTACAGAAAAAAAGTCTACAAATAATGATAAACCAGAAGAAGACTAAGATTAAGATTAAAGGAATACTCCACTTTTTTTTAAAATATGCTCATTTTCCAAGTCCCTTAGAGTTAAACAGTTGGGTTTTACCGTTTTTGAATCCATTCAGCCGATCTCTGTATCTGGCGGTAGCACTTTTAGCATAGCTTAGCATACATCATTGAATCATATCAGACCATTAGCATCGCGCTCAGAAATGACCAAAGACTTTATTTTTTCAAAGATAATATTTTTCCTATTTAAAACTTCACTATTTTGTAGTTACATCGTGTACTAAGACCAACGGATAATGAAAGTTTAGATTTTTATACCGATATAGATAGGATCCATTTTCTCATTCCTGCGTAAGAATCACAGAACTTTATGACCAGCTTGAATCTGCTCTCGTCTCTTCTGCCCCAGTCTGTTCAGCCACACTTTCTCTTTCACATTTCAAAAGCTCGTCTTCAGTGTAACTATTATTCCGGTTCAAATAGATACGGGTCGGGATCTGCACCAAAGTAAATATCTTCTGAAGCGTCTCTCAAACAAACGTCTCCATGGTTACAAGGCTCGCTCTCTGCAAGCAGATCGTCACGCTGGTTATGTTGACAGAAGTTTGCCTATTTTCAGCATAGACAGTAAAAGAAATGGACACAGCGACCCCATTGACGTCAACGGCTAAATAATGAAGTCAACCTAGGGGCACTCACTTCCTGATGGCTGAGCGAACTGCGCCGGCTCAGACTGAGCTTGACGACGTAGATGTGACGTGAGCCTCCTGTCGGACAGCTGTAGGTCTTCTAGTAGATGTGGAAAGTGAAATCTGAATCACGTTGTTTAAATATTTTCTCCCGTTGCTTTTGGCTCACTATGGGCTTCTCCTCATTCTTCTCCCTTGACTTTATCAGACTTTATGTCTCCACGTCCCCCCGACTGTCTCATAGACAGTAAAAGATTGCCTGCGAGCGTCTCTTCAGGTCTATACGGTAATTTCTCAACTGCGCGACAGGGTCGCGTTGGTTATGACGCAATCGTTAGCCTATTTTTACAAAAACAGCTTCTGCGGGGCGATAGTGTAAGATACAAGGTAATGGAGCCTTTTATACATTGTCGTGTTTCTTTAGAAATAAACAATGGACAAATGGAGTCTATAAACGTCTCAGATGTAAAGTTATTCACTGTCAAAGTGACGCAAAAATGAATGGGAGTCAATGGGATGCTAACAGCAGGTGATGGCTTGGTTAGCAATGGCAGCCCCTAGGGGTGGAACGCTTTCCGAGCGCTAGATTACCCCCTTGATTTTCAGGCGCTGTGTAATATCATTGCGCCGCTGCACCCATGACGGCCGCAAAGTTCCTACGCAGGAATGAGAAAGTAGTTCCTAGCTATAACGGTTTAAAAAATAGCAACTTTAAATTTTTCGTTGATCTTCGTACATGTAACTATAGAAGTGTCAAGTTTTAAATAGGAAAAATATTGAAAGTCTTTGGTCATTTTTTGAGCACTGATGCATTCAATGATGTATGCTAAGCTATGCTAAAAGTGCTACCGCCAGATACAGAGATCGGCTGAATGGATTCAAAAACGGTAAAACTCAACGGTTTAACTCTAAGGGACTTGGAAAATGAGCATATTTTCAAAAAAAGTGGAGTATTCCTTTAATAATAACAAATAAATTAATAAATAAATAAATAAACAGAAAACAACATTAAAGAAAACATGTTTTGCTCTTCATTATGGAAGCTTATTTCCGCCACAGAGTAAAAAAAGAAAAGTAATTGTGACTTTTTATCTTACAATTCACTTTTTTCCCTTGCAAAAAAAAAAAAACACTTAAAAAACTTCACATAAAAGAAAGAATTTGAAAGGAGCCGAGCGGTGTGTAAGTAGGTCAAGTGCAAATGACAAACACCTGTGTCTTGTTGCATACAAAAGCTACCAGAAAAAGAGTAACATGAGATATACCAGACCGGTGCGGCGCGCAGGTGGCCCTAGTTATCAATGGTAAATGGACTGCATTTATATAGCGCTTTTAACAGACCCTATGGCCATCCAAAGTGCTTTACATCTTGCCTCACATTCACCCATTCACGCTCTCATTCATACACCTACGGCGGTGTCAGCCATGTGGGGTGCCATCCAGCTCATCGGGAGCAGGTGGGGTTGGGTGTCTTGCTCAAGGACACCTCTGCTGCGTCCCAATTCGCCTACTTATACTACGTCCTAAAAGTATGTACTCTTTTTGTGAAGAAAAAGTATATACTTTTGAGTGTGTAGCAGAAAAGTATGCAAGCTTCGGGACATACTACTTCGCCATCTTTAACGGAATCTGTCGCTTAGTTACGTGCATCCCGTCACCATTTATCTGCCCTGTCAATCATCGTCAGATTCGTCACAGTTCAAATCTTCCACATTCAGATTCATCTCCTACCGTATCGGAGAGAAGAGTAGCCGCTTGATCTGCCATTTGTGGGTCTTTAATGCAGAGACTCTCCTCATGTGTTTGCAGTTTGAATATAATGATGCATTTAAAAGTTAATGGCCAAAAATGTCATTACAAAAGTTCACAATGCTGCTGCAGGTGAAATATAATGTGGACAACACTGAATAAATATATTTTTGTCAGGTTAAATATTGATAGGGTCACTCAAACCCCTTTATCTAAACTTCTCTACTTAACCATCGAACTCGCACATCCGTCATGTTTGTAGTTTTTTAACGCTTTTTATCCGCGTTTGTAGTTCTAATCGAATCCTCGTCCAACTTGCAATGGGTTGTGGGCAATATCAGCTGTTAGAGTGCCCATCGATCCATACTGTGAATTCGGACCGGAAATAGTAAACCATCCGGGAATCTTTGGAATACTCTTTTCAACATACTACGATTTGGGACATACTAATTCTATTTTCGTATACTATTTAGGATGGATAGTATGCGAATTGGGACGCAGGGCTCGACACTTGGTCAGGTGGAACCGGGGATCGAACCACCAACCTTTTGGTTTGTAGACAACCTACATGAACCACTGAGCCACTGCCGCCCCCACCAATCATGCCACTGGCCTCATGCCATTCTGTCACGGTCCTCAGCCTTGGCTGCTTGCCACACAAATCATCCAGAAATAATCACTGAATATGAGAGAGGTCGGGTTTTAAAGCAAAGCACACAATGGAATGAATAATTCACTAAATTCACCAATCTACGAATACCCTATAAACTGTAAAAACATATTTACAAAATAAGTTGCCTGGTTGCCTTAAAATTTAGTTCATTGAAATTAAAAATTTGAGTTAATACAATGACATTTTTTAAGAATCAACAACCTTTATTAAAAGATTTTGTAAGCATATTGGGTAATTATGGATTTTGTTTGCAATTACACAGTGAAACATGCCAAATAGTGCTATTTTCATGATTTATCAATTTTTTTATGTGATTCAGATACAAAAATATTTTGAGTTTATATTTATTAAACCAATTTCTTTCATTCTATCAACTCATTATTTATTTCAATAAACTCAATTTTAAGATAACCAGGTGACTTACTTTTTTAAGTTAAACCAACAATATGTTTTTACACAGAATTCTCTGATATCTCTTGTGTAATCAGCCTGGTGTTACAAATTGTGGTGTAGATGAAACTCGCGAAGGAGAACTCGGAACAGGAATAAACTGACACACAGGAACACTCAGAAACACCACTATACAGGAACGTCGACGGACAAACACTGAGGGGAAACTGAGGACTAAATACACAAGGCTAACAATGTGATTAACAGGACACAGGTGATGGATATAACTATTTAGACAAACTGGGGAGAAACTAGGGCTGCATCCGAAAATCTAGGCTGACTCGTTGCCTCGCTGCCGTATGACAATGGCTTGTAAGGCAGCGTTTTGTGAATGAAGGCACCTCACGAAACGATTTCGGACAGACTTCTGAGGCAGTGTAACAGTTTAATGATCTACAGCAAAATAGAGAGCGCTTTGGTGAGAACTAAACACATATTTAATTACCACATTAGTCATTTCTCGCTAGAAATGACATCAGAAGTGAAAAATATTTGTAAAAAACATACATGTATGTTTTACACACAAACTGACCAGCAAATGCAAGTTTCGGATGCCATCTTTTTCCCGAGCTCAACTGTCACAGAATGGAAAGCACAGGATCGTGGGATATCAGCGAAGGATACATGTATGCTGCCTTCAAAAATCGATCAGATGAAGGTATCTCAGGAGACAGAAAGTGAAGCAAACAATAGATTCAGACATTGCTTGATGCCTACCTGCCTTCAAATGTGTCCTCTGAAGGCAGTATTTTACTGGTTTCGGACGCAGCCTAGGTCACAGGGGAATGAACTCAAAACAGAAACAACAGCAGACAGGGCATACATATAACACCTGGCCTTTTTACATTAGCACTGTTTTAGACTAATAGACCATTTCTCAAAACCAAGTACACAATGGGACGGATCATGACTTTAAAGGGTCTTCCTCAAACAACTGCAGAGTGAAGGGTGTGGGTTTTTACAGTAGAAATTTTAAATAATAATTGTGCTAAAAAATACTCTATTGCCATTTGGTTGGATCAATTTAGGCAAAAAAAACTAAAAAAAACATTTAGGCAATGTTTTAAAATTAAGTCTTGATTCACCTTAAGGAAAATGGGTAGTTATACTATAATTCATAGTTCTTTTTCCAATGCCTTTCACACAAAGAAAGAAAATATATAATTTGAAACAGGATGGGATAATAGTTCCATGGAGCCCTCATTGTCCCATCATATTTACGAGGCCATATTGGACACATATATTACAGTATAATTAAACATTTGTTTTAATTTTTGGTTGTTTTTCTAGTAAACTCACCGTCTCACTTCCCAATTTTGTTTCAACTGTTCCGACCCGACAGCCTTAACCAAAAATACATCAAATCTTAACCTTCAAATCTTTTTTCTAGTGGTCAAGGGCCCCTGAGCACTTGCCCCATAGGCCTGGTCCATAATCTATTCCCGAGTATGTGAACTTGTGACTTCAGTCCTTGGTGATAAGTTCGACTCAAGAGAACGAACTCCCGAGGATGAGACTTTGCTAATGGAACAGCAGTGTTCTTGATATCTCCAATCAGCGCGCTCTAACTCCGGTTATCTCTATATCTAGCTATATTTTAGGCTACAATAAAACGAAATATGTCATAAAACACAAGTCTCAGCCTCTTTTTTTCATAAAAAAAAATCTTAAACATATTAATAGCCACACAAATGTGGTTCAGGCAACGCATACCTTGATTCAATGCTTGTTTTTTATAACAAAAACAAAATATAAAACACAAACCTGCCTCTTTTCGTTTACATTAAAAAAAAACTTAAACATATTATTATGTGGTTCAGGCAATAAGTGTGTGTATGATTATCTCTGACTTTAATACAATTAAATATGACATAAAACAAAACCCAGTCTCTTTTTGTTAAATGTCAGTTTATGTGTGATCAATATTAGCCATTATAAAAGCATAAGAAGCTATACAATAAATAAGGCAAACAATTCAGTTAAACATAGTAGAAAGTCAGCGCTAGTAGGCTACAACTCTGTAAAGTTAAATATCCTAAAAATATGAAGTTCAGCTAAACTGATTTGCCAGGGAACAAATGATAGATTCACGAGGACAAAGATTGGCCATTAGATCTACACAAGAGTCGAGACAAATTATATCTCGGAGACATCGGAGCAGACGTCAGAAGGACTATTCAAGCAAAGGCTGGAATAGATTAAGGACACATCCGGGGATTTGAATGGAAACTTGGCTAAATGTGAACTTTGAAGTGGCCAAGGAAAGGCTGCTCTTGGCGGATCACCTAGATCTCACAACTCCGAAAACACCAGATCAAATTTCAAAATAGATCAAATTAAAATGCTTTCTTCATAAATAAAGCACAGATTTAATCTTTAAACAAGTACATTCTCGCCTGAAAACTCTTAAAAAGTACAATTTGTGAAACATTACCAGTAGTATTGTAAAATTATGCAGGGTTTCTCGTCCGCTATTGACGCTTGCTGGTTGGTGCGAGATGCATTCTGGGATACCTGTCTTTCTCAAGTCTGCTCGAATCACCTTCTGATGCATCCTCGATAAAAGGGGATCAAGGACACACCCAGGGATTTGAACTGCTGTGAACTTTGAATTCAAGCAGTACTTGACAAGTACATGAGAGCACAAGTACAGACAAGAATGTATATTGAACCTCAGGACCCTGTGATATTTCTGCTTTTAGACGATTCTGCTCTCCTTCTTAACGCCAAAAATACTATTCTAAAACTATGGATAGAACCATCCACCCCAACAACTAGCCTTTAGCTATCCTACTTCAGAGATATTGTCTTACTAGAAATTACCACTGCCGAGCCTAAGGCCGGAGACACACTGCAAGCGTTGCGTTTCTGCTGCGTGTCAGACGGGGGCGGCTGACTGGCGTTTTCTCTTTCTTTGCACACCAGAAGCGTGTCTGACGCGGCGCTGCTGCTGCTGGGAAGCCCTATACTTCATGTTAAATATAAATATATTGCCTATTGATACAGCAAAGACAACGTCGGCAGAAGCCTACTGACCATACAGATCTATTTCAATATAATATTTCAAAATCTATAATTATGTTGTTTTTTATTATTACAAGTAGGCCTATATCTGCATTTATGTTTACCTAAAGACTTTCAAACATGAAAATTTCATTTATTAATATGTATTCGTGTCAAAATGGCATATAAACATCTTTTCCTATGCGGTCCGAGCCACGCGGAAAACGCGTGCATGCTTCAAATAGAAGAGACGCCTATTTTTCACGCGACACGCGAGCGTGTTGGAAGCGTTTCCAGGCATAAAGTTATAAAAAAGTAACTTAAAGTTAATAAAGTTAAGTTTATATGCCATTTTTACACGAATACATATTAAAAAATGACATTTTCATGTTTGAAAGTCTGTAGGTTAACATAAATGCAGATATAGGCCTACTTGTAATAACAAAAAACAACATAATTATAGATTTTGAAATATTAAACCTGTCAATACAGAACAAAATGTTCTGTAGCCTATTTTGCCGTCAATACCATAGATCTGTATGGTTAATAGGCTTCTGCCGACTTTGTCTTTGCTGTATCAATAGGCAATATATTTATATTTAACATGAAGTATAGGGCTTCCCTGTACATTAATACCAGCAGCAGCGCCGCGTCAGACACGCTTCTGGTGTGCAAAGAAGGAGAAAACGCCAGGCAGCCGCCTCGCGGCTGACACGAAACAGAAACGCCACGCTTGCAGTGTGTCTCCGGCCTAACGGCGCAATGGGAAAAAAACTATTCAGAGTTGGACAGAAATAGCAAAGATATTGTTAGACAAGCTGGAATGTTGACATATTCTATTTTTCATTTCTTTCCTTCTTTTCATTTATGTTTATGTATATGTACTATTTCTTATTTATTTTTATTTATTTATTCAGTTAATTATTTACTTTTTTTTTTTTTACTGTTTTCATGGCATCTGTCTTCATTGGAGCTTTGATATGTTCCTGGAATGTGAATAAATAAATATTTTTGATCCAAAAAAAAAAGAAAAGAAAAGAAAAAAAGAATGCATATTGAGAAATGTTTCCACGAGAAATAAAATATTGTTTTATTGAATTTGATTACTGGATCACTGAAAACGTACCCAGAGTTTAATGGCTTAAAAACGGTCTGATCACAAACAGAGAAGCAGAATCGGGTTAAAGAGTTAAAATGGAAATGTCCTCCTCCAGGTTTGCAGGTGCTATAGAAGATGCTCAGTGCCCATTTGAATATTCAGTATTTTATTATAATAATGAAAGAAACCGGCTTGCATGTAGTTCTGTGAAAAGTCTGACTAAAAGTCTTACTAAACTGAAATACACTAAACTGTAAGAACCAACATATTTTTTTCAATTTTTTGTTCCATTTTTACAGGGTTTTTTTGTGCTAATTCTCAGATCTCATTCTTATCCTCAGAACTTGTCCATTTGCCATCTTAATTTCATCCGATCTATCTTTGTTCTGATCTTATCATCATAGCTGTAAATCATACCATTATGTCAGATCGTCCACTGTGGGCATCTGTTCCAGTTTTTTTAAGTGATGTGGAAAAATATTTTTTTTACGAATATTTTTCACTTCTGATGACATTTCTAGAAAGAAATGACTAATGTAGTAATTAAATACGTGTTTAGTTCTCATCAAAAGCACTCTATTCTGCTGTATATCATTACACTGTTACAATGCCTTAGAAGTCTGTCCGAAATCGGTTCGTGAGGTGCCTTCATGCACAAACGCTGCCTTATAAGTCAATGTCAAGGCAACGAGTCCGCTCTCTTGACCCTTCTCAAAGGATTAACTAGTGCAGATGTTACGTCTGGACAGTTTTTGAATCCCACTCGGTAATATCTTCTGGCATATGGAATGGGTTCTCCCTTTTTCATTAGAACTGCATCCAGTCCACTCTCTGATGCATCACATTGCAAAACAAGCTGCTCTGATGGTTTATAACATCGTAAGATTGGGGTCTGTGAGAGGACTTCCTTGGTATTTTCAAAGGCTTGTACCTGAATCTCTGTCCACTCCCATACCTCATTTTTTGAGTCAGTCTTCGTAAAGGTTTGATGAGGGCAGAGTCATGATTACCAAATTTGGTAAGGTTTGGAATGTTTGGTAACATTCCCAGAAAACGTTGTACCCCTCATGATCAGTGGGTCTGGGCATCTGTTTAAAGGGGGGGTGAAATGCTGTTTCATGCATACTGATCTTTTTACACTGTTGAAGACTTGGAATCCCATACTAAACATGGACAAAGTTTCAAAAGTTAAGGTGGACGTTTGATGGGAGTATTTCTTTGTCAAAAATACTACTTCCGGTTAGTCATAAGTTTCGGCAAGTTTTTTTCAATCATGGGTCCACTTGACGTTAATAGGTCGGAATTTCCTTGTATGGGCCGTACCGGCAATTCTACCGGAAAAGCGTGAGAGAGAGAGAGAGAGAGAGAGAGAGAGAGAGAGAGAGAGAGAGAGAGAGAGAGAGAGAGAGAGAGAGAGAGAGAGTGCGAAAGCAACAGGCTACACCCATCAAAGCGCTGGCTCGTAGGCTGCGCTGCACACACAGTTGATGTGACTTCAAGAAATGAACAATGTCACCAAAAAAGTGCGTTTTTGGTTGCCAGACCAAGACAGTCCTGTACAGATTGCCAAAAAACCCCGTGTTAAGGCAACAGTGGATGGAATTTGCTTTTCCGGATCAGCAACTGAGTTGCGCAAAGGTTTATGTCTGTTCACTGCATTTCGGTGCAAACTGTTTCATAGCCCAGTTCGACGCCGGATTTTCCGATCGCCTAATGCTGAAGGATGGAGCAGTCCCAACGATAAAGGTCCCAACGTTAGAACCGCAGGTGGTGAGTAAGACTGCTTCAAATGTCTGTGTTTTTGCCTATGCTCATCAAGTAGCCCAAACATGATCACGTATAGTTAATTGATCAATGGAGCATGCGATGTGTAGTGCGTGTACATTTGTTTAGCTGGCCACTATATGTGTAACTTTATGTTTGTGTATTGTAAAAGCACTCCAAACAATAATACACAAAGAGTGGGGAAATATGTTGAACTAAATAAGCGCGCTTCTTCATTCAAATGCACTACTATTCCATGTCTTTCTATGTAAACACTAGCCTGCCGTGCAAAACCAGTCCGCTTTCTACAATTGTCTACACAAACCACGCGTAAACACACACACACACACACACGTGCACAACTGCACTTCTCACATGTACACCTTCAAAGAAAAAAAATACGAAGATATAATACAAGTATAAATATGTAAATAACACAAGCCGCTAAGCATATTATATAGTTAGTGTATAACTTGTACCACATACAGACGTCCTGCTCTAGTCGTTTTTGCTGCTGCTCCTGTTCAACTGCAGCCTCTGGGTCTGATTCCAGATCATAGATGTATGGCTGTATCTGATTAAAAGCCATATTTTTATTTTGAATAAAGTTTTTTCCCGCTGTTAGGGATGACACAGCTTTACGACGCACTCGACTCAACACAATAACAGCAGCGAGCACACGTCATTATTTAGCTCCGCTCACACGATACGCCCCCACCCGCTCGGCTTTTTTTCGGAAAGACTCGGAACAGCGCATTTTTCTTATATAATTATAAAAAAAATAAAGACTTTTCGGAGATATGCAGGATGCAATGCTACTCTATAGGTACTCAAGATTGACATGACACTGACTGAAACTGAGTGTTTCACCCCCCCCCCCCCTTTAATGGCTGACATGTTCTGCACCTGTCCATCATCATCCTCATATTATTGCCATGACCTTGTTAAACTGTTTTTAGGGAAAGGAAACAGTGATGAGGAGGCAATTCTGTATTGCCTCATCATCACGGTCTCTTTTCCCTACAAACAGTTTATCATCTGCAATGCCTTGTTCAGTTTCCTTTGAAAAATTTCTGGTGCTGGACTGCTAATCATTTTTACACATCACAGACTGAAAAGACCCGTGCTCCACTCTGATCTGTCAATACATCCTAGATTGTGGGTAATGGTTTCTCTTGAGCATTCTGGACCGATCATCACGCAGTTGTCCAGAGGATTTTTGCACGATGACCAGCTATGGGAATTCTTCTTTTAGGTAACTTTACTGGTTCTGTGTTCTCATGTATTTCTAATTTGAGCTTTCCTTTAAATGTTCTGTCCCCTTCAAAGATGAGCATATAGTCCAGTTGTATTTGTTCTGCAGTCACCTGCTTTCATCAGATACATGATGTGTCTATTTCTTATGCATCTGTATATCATTATTGTATTATTTTTCATTTAAGATTTGATTAAGATTTGAAGGTTAAGATTTGATGTATTATTGGTTAAGGCTGTCGGGTCGGAACAGTTGAAAAAAATTGGGAAGTGAGACGGTGAGTTTACGTATATTTAGACGTGAGTGTGGAACACCAGGTCCTTGGATGCAGGCTGGTGTAGTGCTGGAAGCCTTCAGAAGAAGACGGTGAAGTCTCTCCTTCAATGTTCAGACAGGGGAGTCCTGAATTTAGTCAGGAATAGTTTAGCGTTCAAGATGCGTACGCGACGTCTGATGAGCGTACCTGGTCGCGTAAGCCTTTGAACCGCAGAGGCACTTTCAACACTTTCTCCATAAACTGAATACGTAAGGCAATCGGCTGAAACGTTACTTAAATATGGATATTTTTCTTACACAAACGCATCAGTTCACTTCTAAAGGCATTTATTAACCTCCCGGAGCCATGTGGAGCACATTATTTGAGGGACAGATGCATTATGGACTTCAAAAACAGCAACAATCCCTGCCATTATAAAGCTTGGATTAGCCTGGACTTTTTAAATATAAATCAACTTTAATTAATCTGAAAGAAGAATGTCATTTACACCTGACTTGAGGGTGAGTAAATCATTTTTTATCTAATTTTTACAGCTAATTTTCATTTTTGGATGAACTATCTCTAAGTGTACAATCGAAGTAGACGTAAAAATGTAAAGGTTCTTTATTAGCATTGATGGTTTCATGAAGACTTTACAAAAAGCACTTTATGGTGGAAAAATTACAACAGATTATTAAAATGATCCTCACACTTAGATTTTTTATTTTATTTTATTTTAAAGCTACACTGTGCGATATTTTCCCCCATCTAGCGGTGTAAAGGTTTATGACCATCCAGCGAATAATAGTTTCTGTTCATCTCGATTCTGATTTCGTTTTAACTCCTACGGTGGCCGATTTAGTCCAAGATTAACACGGCAATCCCCCTCTTCACATTCAACACGGTGCCATCGAGTGTTAAAACGCGAAAGGCGAAGCTTGAATTTATGAGACACCTTCGCTGAAGCCTGTAGGATGATGACGTAGCTGGATCAGATCCAATACGTACTGGATGGTGGATCGTTATGGCAACGTCATTCATACCGATCTCTGTGTTAATTTATAATGCATATGCGGCGCGCTAGTCTTAATGTATGATCTATATTGTGTATAGATGATCTTCTAAACTGTGTAGTTGTAGTACTGATACATAGTATTAAGTAATTATTGATGAATAAATCATCTTTTCATAAATGTGATGCTTAAATTATCGTAGTTTCGCTGTACATGCATGCAAAACAGTTAAAATTTATGAGGTATGTCCCTCTTTGGCTAATGTACTTTCAAGATGGAGGAGCAACATGGCGACCGGCATTCGAACCCCTCACCCGTATATATTTTCAATGGCATATTATAAACTTACGAGAATACTTTATTACTTGAAAGAAGTAAATATACATTAATGGGCACATATATTTTTGAAAGAACTAAGTGTTTTTAGCTAAGAATAAACTAAAAAAGTTACACAGTGTAGCTGTAAGAACTGTTGACTGAAAGGTTTTTTGGGGAACCCAAAACTGTTCTATGGCATCACTATGAAAACCCCACATGGGACCTTATTTTTTAAGAATGGAACACTGATACGATTATAGTGTTTTTGGTTTATAGGTTTGGAATGACATGAGTAAATAAGTAAATAATAACACACTCTAAAAAATGCTGGGTTGTTTTAACCCAATGTTGGGTCAAATATGGACTAACCCAGCAATTGGGTTAATATTTGCTTAAGACAACCCAATCGCTGGGTTAAAACAACCCAACTGCTGGGTTAGTCCATATTTGACCCAACACTGGGTTGTTTTTTACTCAGAATTGTTTAGAGTGCATAATTAAATTTTTTGGCTGAACTAGGCTTTTTAGCCTAGTAATACACAATACACTGTAAAAAATTTAAACGGAAAATGCACTGATCATTTTCTGCCAGTACATCATCCAGTAATTGTTCAGAAATATCCGTTAACCCTTAAAACACAAACTAATGCAATGTGTAATTCAAAATACAGGTAAAACACCTGCAAAAAACCAATACGGAAAATTCCCTCATATTTATACAGTACATTGTGCCCTATTTTTTACGGTGTATGATTGTTATTTTTATTTATAATGCATGTGTTGTGATTATTCTGTCACTATGACCTTTTTTATGCAAAGCACTTGAATTACCACTGTGTATGAAATGTGCTATCTGAATAAACTTGCCTTGCCTTGCCTTGCCTTGCCTTACAGGTATGTTTTGATGAGTAACATTAAACCACTGCATTTCCTGGCATGCTTTACTGCCCAGAATGGGTCATCCTTCTCCACTAAAATGAACTTGAGTTTGTATTCTTTCCCATTGTGTAGGTTTTTCACCTGAAGTGAGAGCTTTCCAAGTGTGGTGTTCTTGTACATATGTTGTATTTATATACCTTTTATTGTCCTATTTCTTGTCCTATTTCTCCAATTAGGTTATGTAGAAGTTTCAATTTATATTCATCTGTTTTGTCTTCCATTGTCAGTTTACAGTTAAATTCTTCCATCTTTTCCAGCAAATCACCAGATTCCAGTCATCACAGTCTATTTTCCCTGGGGGTTTAAATGCTCTATCCATCCTGCTACAGCTATTATTGCCAGTACGTAGGCTACATACGAACGATCAATCATTCACTCACATTGATTTCGTAAAATCCTTCAAGTCAGTCAGTGTCACCTCCGAAGCAATTTGATCAGCGGTTATGCACACTTGCGCATAGGCCACTATTTGAGGGGACAGCCATTTGTAGTGGTGGACACTATCGAGCGCACACATTCAATCCCACAATGCATTGCAATAATGAGTGTACAACAAATGTTCAATCAAAAGCTACAGAAAACCCATAATGCATTGTGAGAGTCACATGTCGAATGAATTCCCGCAGCTTTTCCAAACTACTGATCCATGTGGCCACAGCATAAAAAATTCCTTTTTAATTGATTATCAAAGGGTTAGTTCACCCAAAAATGAAATATTAGATTCAAACGGTTGTGAATCAGTGAATCGATCAATGATTCGGATTGCGTGTCAAACTGTCAAAATGCTGAAATCACGTGACACTGGCGATCCGAATCATTGATTGATTCACTGATTCATAACCGCTTGAATCTTTATTTGAGGATTGATCACAAACAAGGAAGAGAAGACAATGCTGAATAAAGTCATATATTTTTTGTTATTTTTGGACCCAAATGTATTTCCGATGCTTCAAGAGATTCTAACTAACCCACTGATGTCTCATACTTTGATTATGTTTTTATTACCTTTCTGGACAGTATATTGTGTATACACTTAGATAGGCTAGGCTCGATTTTTGGGTGAACTAACCCTTTAAATTGTTTAGTTGTGTTTTATACATGCTAGTTTACATGAGAGTTCAAGATAGACCTTTTCATTACTGGAGCTTCCAGTTTACTAAGTTTCAAATGATTATGAAACAAAGCAGAAACTATGCAAAAGCTGCAGCCCTTCCAGCACTCAGTGTCTGAGTTCACTCATTCGTTCTCATTCACATTCATAAGAGGATTATATTAGTGGAGTAATGTAGGGAAAATTGATTGAGGGTATAGGAGGCGATTTCGAACAGCACCGACTTCTAAGATCATCTAACGGCATGATGAAAAGTAATGACGCAGCTTCACCTGTTTTGTAATTTATTTGTGTTAATTGCGTTAAATTATTTTACAGCATTAAGGATGACCACAAAGCAAACCACTGGCTCTGCACCAGTATAGACTCGCTTGCTCAGACTTACACAACCTCCTGAAGCTTTCGTTCTGCGGGTAAACGGCGCCTCATGGTTCCATCCCAAAGGGGCATGAAATCGCTCACGGACATTTTCCTGGACCGTTCCCACCTGGTGGAATGAACTGCCGATCTCAATTCATGCTGCCGAGTCTGTCGCCATTTTTTAAAAAACATCTTAAGACACATCTCTTCCAATTGCACCTGACCAATAAAGACTAGCACTTAACCATCCAATTTTTTTTATTTATTATTGTTTGTCAAAAAAAATAAAAAAATAAATAAAAAATAATTGTTTACTGTGCTCGATTAACTGAAAATTCTTACAGCACTTGCAGGTTGTTGGCCTTGTTTGTTTCGTTGCTTCTATTGCTCTCCCCTTTTTGTAAGTCGCTTTGGATAAAAGCTTCTGCTAAATGATTAAATGTAAATGTAAATATTACAACCTATGCAGTGCCATTAAAAAAAGTGACACATTTTAGTGAAAATGTGACCCCGTCTGTGAAACCCCGGCTAAAGTCGCAAAATTGAATTATGAGATTATGATTGTCAAAGTGCCATAGCCATTAAAATGACGAAAATGGGTCCATGTGTGTTTATTGCTGTAAATGATAAATTATACCAAGGGATTTGAGATACAATACTCAATTTTTAATTCATAACATTATAAATACCTACTTTAATTAGTGATTTTTATTGACACTACACTTTATACTTTTGCACACACAAAAATACCGGATACGGGCTCCCTAGACAACGATTTTAATCATCTCAGGGGGTTTTCATCACGTATGTTATTCTGTTCAGGAATTTCTTTTTTTACCATTAGGAAGAGAAAGACATTGATATCAGGTCATCGCGACGTAAGCCGGGTTAAGATGTCTGTGGAGATATTTTCGTGTCATCGCCAATATTTTAATATTTTCTTCTTTGTTTTGTAGCTCAACATTGTGCCAATAATAACCATCTTGATTTAAAGTCATATTAGGCCTACTATGTGTCTATTTAAAACATATTGTGGATGGTGGTGCGTCAGATTAACAGACGTGGGTAGAGTAGCCAAACTCTGTACTCAAGTAAAAGTAAAAGTAGGCTACTTACGGAAATATTTACTCAAGTAAAAGTAACAATCGTAATAGTTACTTGAGTAAGAGTAAAAAAGTATTCGATGAAAAAAACTACTAAAGTTCTTAGTTACTAGTTACTTTCGATCTGATTGATAAGAAGCGAAAACCCTGAATTTCAGACTATTTATATGTGTCTGTGTGTGTGTGTGTGTGTGTGTGTGTGTGTGTGTGTGTGTGTGTGTGTGTGTGTGTGTGTGTGTGTGTTTAATGGTTAAACAGTGTAAATTAATGGTGTGCTGGGCTCTTTTTAAAACATACTTTGTTCTTATGTTTTTATAAGTATATGCATTCTTTAGGTAGGAATAAAATACAATCCCGTTTTTATTTGTATGTATACACTTCAGACTGTTGTCTATCTAGATTTGTGTATATGCAAGACGCTGAATTAGGCTATCTATTTGTTTCGTTTTTAGCCTGGTCTCATAGGAAAAACGTAGCTGTGGCAACGGTTTTGCAAACCACAAAATCTGTACCAATACGTACATATCGCGACAGTTTCAAAGTGAAATGTCCACTGGGTGGCGCTAAAAGCTTAGTTTTTTTCCGGAACACGTGCGTGATCTGGCATTTGCTACGTTGGGTTTTTAACGTACACCCACACTGAACCCCAAACCTACCCGATATTGTTAACAAAAGCAAATGTGACAAATAAAATTTTATCCATGTAATTTTAGCTTGTGTTTTGAACTCGTCTTTGAGCTCTTTTATCATCGTTCTTCACGGGGTTCATTCCCAAGTTTTTCACATAGCAAATACAAATCTGTATCAGCTGAGCTATCGAGCAAGCTTAATAGGTAAGAAAAGACGAACATCCAAAATGTAATCGTATGCTGTTTTTCTGCCTCTAGTGTTCATTATTGTTGGAAACACTCGGACAGTGTGAATAGTATAGCTACAATAAGGGAAAAGTGCCCATAGTTACCAAATTACCATTAATAGTGTTCAAATATAAGCAACATTGTTACACTTACCGCTACATGTTTTTTCAGGTTGGAGCTGCAATTCTTGTATGCTGAGATGTACAGTTCGTTTTGGTGCACACAGTAGGCTATAGCATTATGAAACTATTCTTATTGACATCTAGGAGTGAAAACATGAACTAGAGGAATCTTCTTCTGCTTTGGCCATCATCTGACTAAACGCGCGCTAATTATATGCGGATGATGCGCGTACACCTCTCGCGAAGCAGCCTCCAACGTTTAGCGAGACTTGCGAACAAGTCATATTAACTTATTTTAAAATATATAATTAATTACCATTGACAGTAGCGGAGGAACGCCCCCCTATTGTAACGAAGTAAAAGTACAGTTTTTTTCACTTGAGTAAAAGTAAAAGTACCCATTTTTAAGTTACCCAAAAAACGTACTCGAGTAAATATAACGAAGTAAATGTAATTCGTTACTTCCCACATCTGCAGATTAATGCTGTGTTTCCCAACCGGGGTGTGGCGTAAAAGGTTTCAGCACACACTTGCATCGCGGTTCAGCTCACATCTGATGACGCATCTTTAATATGGGTTGTAACCATAGAGGTTGTAACTTGAAAATAATGCGTTATGTATGTTTCTGTCGATGGATAGGCTACACGTGCTGGCTCCCCGGTGATACATTACAAGTAACAGCGATAATAATTAAAGAAGTGGGCAGAACGGTCTCTCTCTCATAGTAAGCTTTATTTAATGCATGTGAGTGCTGCCGTATCTTCGAATATGAATACGGGTGTAGAGCCAGAAGACGCGATTGAGAACTCACATGCGATCGTGATGTGAGAAGATTTGTCTCTGTGCGGTCATCCGAAAGCGCGCACATGCACGTCTCAGCGCGCAACTATTGAGTTCTCTTTCAATTCTTGCGCTTGAACGGACAAACTCACACAAGAAGTAGCCTAATGTCAACATGTCCATCTTGATGAGTATCCAAGCAGACATAGTCTGAACCATAGTCATATTTTTTTACGGTCTATAGTCTGAACATACAGTCGAAAAGCGATACCGCTGGGTCTTAAAGGGGCAGTAGCCTTTACTGCTGTCTGTTTAATGTCAAAGAAGATAAGGAATCACTCACTGCTCTTGATTGAATAGCTTTTTATTTAATTTAAACAGTTAAATATGCAGTAATTTTTCATTTAAATACTTTATTCAATTTATTTACCTAAAAACTAAAGTTAGACCTACCTGAAAAGCATATTTTATTAGTAGCCTATCTTTGCTCATTAGTAATTATTTGTGCTGCTGCTTGTATTTAAGTTTTTTGTTCTTATTTTCTTTATTTTTATTTGACAGTAGTCCTTTTTTCCATGAACATAGCAAATACCGAACCATACAGAAACCGTGAACCTGAAACTGTGAACCTAAAACCGAATCGTGAGCAATCTGTACCGTTACACCTCTAGCGTAACGTATGCGAGGGGGTGCCACAAAATTTACACCATATTCAAAGGGTGCCATGACTGAAAAAGGTTGGGAAACACTGGATTCACGAATTAAGTTATCTAGGCTATTTGACATGGCAGCACTTAAACGCGAGCAAAAAGCTGAATGCTTAAAAAGCTTTTCCGAAATTAATCTCAGTGGAATTACCCTGAATAATGATATAACCGGGTTTTCATTTTTGGATGAACTATCCCTCTCTTTTTACTCCAGTACTGTACTTAATGTTACATAGTAGCTCAGTAAAATAATTTAAGTTAGAGATTTTCTACTGAAATGTAATATATTAATTAATTTATATATTAGTGACTTTTTCCAGGATATTTAATTTTATTAATAAAGTTATACAAATAATTTCAATTATTTGACTTGGTAATTGATGCTACAATCAAGCTCTTGTACCCCCAATTCGTTTGAATGTTTTTGTGCTTTTTGGATGCATCATAATAAATAGGCCTGTTTTACAAACCTTTAAGAATTTTCCCATAAATGTGTCATATATCACTGAAAATGGGAGAATCTCAGCTTTAATGTGGTATATGGCTCATATTCAGGATAATTATGCATCAAATGTGTTGCAGTTTTAAAAATAAGCTTGTGTTTACATTGGAATTTCTCAAAACATGATTTTCTGCGCCCGAAATTCAGCAAATCTTTAACATAGCCATACTCAGTTAATATTAGAGAAGGTTATATTTTAACAGAATGTTCTTTACATTATGTAGGATGATTTTGTGTAGAAAACATGAATCACAAAAAAATAACTTTAGCTGGGTTTTCAGAGACAGGGTCACAAATTATAAATAAAGACCGTGAAATAAATACTGAATCTCTGCAACTTTCAAATGATGTTTTTGCTGATACTGTAGCAATGCCTTTTGTGAATCCTTTATCCATCATACGATACTTCAATAATTCTCCAAAAGTTCTCTTGTAAAATGAATGCTGCTAGAACTGTCTGTTTGTTGTACACCTACACATGCAGCTTTGGTAACAAGAGTCGATTATCTGGCAGACTCAACGACCGAGCCAGAAAATGAGACTGGATGTCAATGTCAACACAAAGACTATGCGTTGTGTGATGAGTAGTTGTTGAATCCAGGACTGTCTATAGCCTATTGTTTTTGGACCTTGTTAGTTTTGCATGACCAAACAAACTAGGTCAGCATAAAACCCCCTGTGAGGTGTTTCCACCAAAGGCAAACGAGTGAAGAAAAACACAAAAAAACACCTGTTTTATATGACAACTAGAAGAGTATCCAGGCCGCATTCAGTCCAGCTGGCTACAACTTTTACATAAATGTCCATTCATTTTGGAGGATGTACATGATAAATTAAACTTTTAGGAAAATAGGAAAAAAATTGTTGGAAAGCCAACTATAACTACAAAAAAACCTTCTTTTAATATTAAATGTATTTATTCCCACGTTTTTCAGGCCTGAATCACATAAATCAATTTAATTTAATTCAATTCACATGTATTTGTAAAGCGTTTTTCTCAATATATATCTTCAGAGCAGCTTTACAGAAAATGCATGTCTACGGTTATCAGAGGAGACTGTGTCCAAGTAATGCATTTCAGAAATGTACATCCATATATAATACAGACAGTTAGCCAACAATGCATTTATTTGAGACTGAAACAATGAGCTCATTCAAGTCCGTTCAATTCCCTGATGTTTTTCATGAGACTCTGACACTTTGATTAGAGTGAAGGATGTCTTGAGACCACTACTGAAGCGCCTTATTGTTTTAGTCACAATAAACCACACAAAAAAAGTTTCAAAATGCAAATATATAATCATCAACTCTCCTGCTAGCAATAAAAAACAGAAGGTGTCAAACTCAGCCCTCAACGAGACATAAAAACAGAAAAATAAAAGTGTAAAGAAACAAAAGCACTATCCTACTGCTACAAAGACAATGGTGTGCATATTTCTAGATAAATCTCTTCTTCACTGAAAAGGACACAGCTCATGTTACAAAGAACCGTGTGTTTTTTGTAACACATTCATCTAAAATTATGATGTGAACCCCTTTGCACTATTTTGGATTAGCTATTGCTTGGAAATATCTTGTCGTTAACGGTCTAGCTGTATGATATATCATAAACATTCTTACCACATACTGCTCTACATGTCATCCGTCTCCCTCTAATCATTCTTTTTGTTTTCACTCTTTTCAACTTTCTCTTTCTGCAAACTGTAAATAGTTTTATGGTGTATAGCAATATGACCCAGCACCCAAAATACTATCAAAACACTCCAACGCAGCCTCCATTCTTCACTATTGTTCAAAACATGCACCATGGGGTCTCACAGGGCTCAATTCTGGGTCCTGTTTCATTCTCCTTATACATGCTCCCTCTGTATACAATTTCTTTGGAATTACAGTGTCTCATACCACTGATGATACTCAGTGTTACGTTCCCTAAAGGTTGATTCAAGTCTACAGAGTTTATTTGATCTTCTAAGAGATGTTAAAGATGGATGTCAGCCAACTTCCTTCAGTTTAATAAAGCAAGGACGCAAGTCTTAATTTTATAATAATCTGCTTCTACAGAGATGGTTGACAGCAAACTAGGACGTCTATCTTGTAATCTACAGAAACTGCCCTGTTAAAGGTCAGCAATGACCTGTTGCAAATTCTCGATACTGGTTTGCACGCATTGTTTGCCTTGTTGGCTTTAAGAGCTTCTTTTGATACAATCAACCATAGTATCTTGTTACACAAGTTGGAAAAGGTGGGAATTCAGGAAGTTTTCTTCTTTCTCCTATTATGTGGTGTGCCCCAAGGGTCAATTTTAGGCCCTCTTCTCTTTTCACTTGATATGCTACCACTGGGTGTCATTTTTAAGAAATATAAGATCTCCTACCACTTCTATGCTGACGATACACAGTTTAATCTACCAGCTAAAATGGACAGTGCTTATCCCTTTAGACGTGCTTTTGCTTTTTTGAGGAGATCAAATGTTGGATGGCTAATATACAATTTTGATATTAGATCTCAGCCCACACTGTAAAAAAAAAATCATGTCTCCAATTGAACATTTTCTAGTGAATTATCACATCTACATTTTTCAGTTGGCAAAATTGAATTTGTGTGAATTGATGCAATAAAGTAATAAACTTGTGAGGGGTACTGTTAGGGGATAAAAGTTTAGAACCCAAGACCAGTTGTGAAGAATGAAGACCAAGAGTCAGGAGTGCAATTAATTTAAGAAAAAACGACTGAAGAATAGTTTGCAGTTTCATCAGCAGAAGCCAGCTTCAAGTCTTGAGTTCGTAAGCCACACTTCCTCTCTTAGATGTACAATGTCTCAACAATTATACTCTTTTCAAGGTCTATCTACGTCATTACTGCAAGGTGAATGATTCTGATTGGCTAAGAGAAAATAGGTAGTCATAGTAGATGTCCACACATTGTCCGTTAATCAGATGCATGTCTCTATAGAGTGTTTGTTGGTGCTTTCACCACGGAATTAGGCAAGTATTGACCTTCCCGTTCTGGGACAGGAGCCAGCTTGTCTAGAACAACATGTCTGTTGTACACATCTAATACTGATCTGCAATACAGAACCCTAGCGCACATACACAGATACACAGGGTCACAGAGTCGGCTGAGCCTTAGCTTGAACCAGAAAGTTTCTCTCAGTAAGAGTTACACACAGAAAAATAGGGTGTCAGAATTGAACCTTCAGGGGTACAACAGCTTGTCGCTGGGGCAGTACCCTTAAAAGGACATCTTTGTACCTTTTTTACTCCTAAAAGGTGCATATTAGTACTTTTGAGTACAAATGCATACCTTAAGGTACAACTATGAACCTTTTTGTGGTAAAAATGGTACAAAAGATGTCCTTTTACGGGTACTGCCCCAGCGACAAGCTGTTGTACCCCTGAAGGTTCAATTATGACACCCTATTTTTCTGTGTGTACAGACAATATTCACCATAATTCTTTAGTGTTTCAGTAAAAGGAAATAATACACAAATTAAAGACAAATCCATATTTCATCTCTGAAAACTGGGCTAAGTGAGTAAGCACTGTTACTGCACTCCTGACATAGGCCAGATCTTCCCGAGTCAGAGGAACTTAGTCCGTACCCCCTTCTTTATGCAGCGCTCTGCATGTTGTTGTTGGGATGATAAATATGTTTAAAAGTCACATTTTAGCAATGCTGGAGTTAATAAACATTTTTGATTAAGTGTATATTATATTATATATATATACACAGGTATTATGTAGCAAATGTTGCCTTAATCAAAAATGTTTATTAACTCCAGCATTGCTAAAATGTGACTTATCTACACTGATTTTATTGCTGACTTATTACACTGACTTATTACACCCGTCTGTTATTGCTGTGGAAAGAATTGTGCTTTTGGGGTTATTCATGGTCTTTTTGGTGTACCTTGTTGATGCTTTTACACTTTTAAATGTCCTTTTAATGTTTGATGGTTAAGGGTGAGTAGAATTATATCATCACATTATACCCAAACATATTATTGTAGCTATTCATAGAGCGAGCCTTTCACTGACTGTTTACAGCTTAACAGAAGTTACACCCATAATTCATGTGAAGCGTCATGGGGCGTTGGAATATGGTGGATACTGCTTAGGAATAAATTTCCCCACTTTTAGTATATAAAAAGTATTTAAGTATGCCTATTATACCGTTTAACAATAGTAAACTTTAAGTGCATGACTAGGTCACAATTATATGTTTCTAATTTGCACTGAATCTGTACTACAAGTGAACTTATAAGTATACACGTAGATTACTATTTTAATACTAGTAGTAGATTTTTTTAATGTTATGATAGTGCACTTTGAAATACAGTATAGTTTATGGGAGAGTGGGGCACATGCTTACGCTTTTTGACATCCTCAGTTTGTGTAAATCCACTTGGGATTCAGAATATTTATTTTTTCCCAAATTAATCTCACACGTCTAATACAGTAATGTGGTTTTGTTTTTATTAATACAGTGTATTCTTTTTTCTTAATTTACCCCAAAACAATGAAGTGAAATGTGACAACATGCCCCACAGGTGTACATTGTAACATGACCAGATGACAGCTTAAAATGTTACCTGATAGAATCAAAAACATATCCAAGACAAAATAAAACATTTTGTCAATAAAATAAAATAATTAGCTTTTTTTAATTAAATAATGGCATTTTTTAATCTTTAAAAATGTGTGAAAAGTTTTAAACTATGCACCTTACAACTAACCCTGCGTTAAGTTGTGCCCGCTCTCTCCTATAGTACGTTTTCTTTAGGTAAATATATCATACTTATAGTTTTCTATTTCTATATTATTTTTGCTATGTTCCTATTTAAGTGGGTTGTTGATGTGACATGGTATTTTCACTGTCACACAAGATAAAAGCAATATAATTAGTATTGTCATCATTTAAAATGCAGTAAATGATTAAACATTTCTGTCTTACATGGACCTGTTGTTATAAAAACAGCTTGTATTTAGATTTTTACAAATTGTCCAAAAAATTGTCCTATGATGTGACTCTCAGGCATGGTTCAGTAAATTACAACTTTTATCAATTAGAAAGCAAAGCAAACAAAATAATAAATACCCTAGGAATAATTTTACAAGTGTAGATTTAGAGTGTTTATAAAGCTGTAACATAACAAAATGTGGAAAAAGTGAAACGCTGTGAATAGTTTTCGGAGGCACTGTAACTCCCTGGCAACCCCCTCAGAACAGCTTTGTTTTCCAATAAATGGACCATCTCAGCAAAAAGGAAGTGGTTAAAACCCCTGTAACCTTTACTTGGAAAGCGCTGTATAAAACTTGGAAACCGGTGCTAAGCAAACTGTGGCACCCTGGCGGGGAATTTAGCACAGGTGTGTTTGTTTTTTACTTTGACTTTCTTCAGAGCATTTACGGGAATTCCTTTGTATGGGGACTTACAGTCGCCGGGCGCACACACTTCCGCTTTTTCCGGTCAGGTAAAAATAGCTATTTTTATCATATCAGATACATTTAAGGGGCCATGGGCTTCGGCCATCCGTCCACTCTCTTCCCTGAACTGAAATGAAGTAGTGGGCTGTACTTTCCACACGATTGACATCTGGTTCAAGTACGCCAGGTTGGCTGGTGGTTATGTTGCCTGCATACCGCCTCCCATGGCCGAGACTGGTATTACGATACCTGACGGGCCCGGGCTAGTAATGCTACTGCTAATTAAGGTTGATATCTCTGCAGTACTATAACTTGACACTTTTTTAATGACATCATCGCCCTTATTTCTTCTCATTCTTTTGATGCGTGTAGGTCATTTTTTTGGATATTTTTACCTCATTTTTACACATGGCACCTTTAATGTGTATTTTTACTAATAAATCATTTGAAGAGCTCTGTAGTTGTAATTGTTACTAGTACAAATTAAATTATAGAGCTCTTTAATTTAATTGTTACTAGTAAAAATATAATTACGACGAGTAACGCTGAAACGTTTTTATGCTGAAACGGCCTCCCATACACATCAAATTTGTAAATATGAATGCTGACTGTGTCCTGATGCAAGTTTATTAGTAAGTATATTGATATTAGTACTTACTACATAAAGTATACTTGAACATTAAGTGTACTAAAATTAACTTGAAGTAGGCCTATACTTTTTTTCTATAAGAGATGGTTTTCTAGTTTTACACTAGACAGATGACTTCTCGTGGGGGTTTTGATTTTAGAGCACACTCGCCATCAACTACAGGGGTGGGAACTTCAGGGCCATTTCCATTTTGACGCCCTAGGTGAAATCCATATCGCCTGCACCTTCTGCACAAATACTGCCCTAACAAAATACAGATTTTGTGCACTTTATATGGTACCATTTTTTATTGGTCTTTTAACTTCGCTTTATTGCATGTTAAAAAAAAGCGCTGCCTTACCAAAGCATTGAGCCGTTTGATCTAATGGCGTTGTTAAGTGTTGCAAATACAAACTTTACATCCAAAAATCAGGCAGTAACTGACAGCGCTCTGATCCAATGGCACATAGGCATTGTCAGATCGACAGTACTCAACAGACTTGAGTGGAAACTTTAGAATTTCAGTGGCAATGAAACGGTGGCAATTAAATTTCAGGTTGGCCATACTACCCTTTAGATCAGAGGTGTCCAGTCCTGCTTCTGGAGGGCCACTGTCCTGCAATGTTTAACTCCAACCCCAATTAAACACACCAGAACCAGCTTGTCAAGGTCTTAGGCTTACTCAAAACTTCCAGGCAGGTCGAGGCAATTCAGAGCTAAACTCCTCTGGAAGTTTAGCCTGACGTGGTCATACTCATTTCTAGTCAGAATATGAGTCTGATACTGCTCCATTGAGCTGTGATTATGGGGTGTGTTTCAACCGAACCAGGAAAGACCTCAATTGGATAGACCTACAACCAATCAGAGCAACGGAGCGACGTCAGAGCTCAACTGCACTGCGTTGCCAAGTCCACGTTTTTCCGCGGTTGTTTTATATGTGCGCGGGTTGAAGCGACTATTATGTGATATATAGACCCATGAGTGCGAATTTTAGCAGGCAACATTGCTAAAATAACACACATTTTGCCCCCCAAACACCATTTCTTTTCCCGGAGAAAATTCCTTCACTAAGAATGAAGGTTGATGAAGGTTGAAATTCCTTCATTAAAGGGGGGGTGAAACACTCAGTTTCAGTCAATCTCATGTCAATCTTGAGTACCTATAGAGTAGTATTGCATCCTTCATATCTCCGAAAAGTCTTTAGTTTTATTATATTTATAAAAGAAATATGGGCTGTACCGAGTCTTTCCGGAAAAAACCGAGCGCCTGGAGGCGTATCGTGTGGGCGGAGCTAAAGAATGACGAATGCGCAAAGCGGTGACGTCCTCAAGCATGGAGAAACCCTTGCTATCGATCTCAGCTAATAGATATGATCCATTGATCCAGAATCTAATTCGGAGGCTGAAATAGAAACAGCAACAGCAGGACGTCCGTCTCTGTGGTATGTACTGTATTTAGTGGCCTGTCAACATTTGTCTTTACTCTCAGTTTATGAGGACATGATTCGGTTTATGGACTATTGTATGCGACCAAACCTTAGTAGCAAGCAAAACGGTTTTGCACGTCAGACTAGTGTAACGTTATACATAGAACAACAATGAAGTCCGAATGACGAAGCACTCGCGTTACGCGTATAACGTTACACTAGTCTGACGTGCAAAACCGTTTTGCGAAAACCGTTTTCGTGTCGTTTACTGATGTTTACTCACACGACGATAAGCAACAGCTCAGACATTTGAAGCAGTTTTACTCACCGGCTGCTTCCAAAGCAGGACCGAACCTTTATCGCTGGGACGGCTCCGTCAAAAACACACTTCTTGGAGTGTGGAGATCCGCTTTACTATGCGACTGAAGCATTTCTGCGTTCAAATCGGTTCAAATGCAGCGCTGCCTTCCCGGAATGCTGTGCTGAAGCGCTGAAGTCGCTTAATGTCAAAGTGGAGGAATGAAGTGGAGCACGGCGCGGACTATAACCGACATTGGTGTTCACGGAAGACTGGATCTGCACCTGAGAGAGTGTTTATGGGCGTGCATTTCCTCTCTCGCTCTAGTCACGCGCGCGCACCCTACCGGGAGAAGAGCCCGTACGGCCCATACAAGGACTTTCCGATTTATTAACGTCAAGTGGACCCATACTTGAAAAAAACTCTCAGAAACTTGTGAGAAACCGGAAGGAGTATTTTTAACACAGAAATACTCCATCAAACGTCCAACATTAGTTTTTGAAACTTTGTCTATGTTTAGGATGGGAATCCAAGTCTTTAACAGTGTAAAAAGCTCAGTATGCATGAAACAGCATTTCATCCCCCCTTTAAAATGTTTGTGCCACAGTAGATTTTCTGCTGGCTCGAACCAGACAGAAAAGCCTTTATTGCCCTTGTGCATCGATGTGCCTTGGCCGTCCAACACCCTGCAGGGGCGTAGCACCAAATTTTGGGCCCTGGGAACAAACCATCTTGCTGGGCCCCCGTACCATGTATGTGTATGTATAGAAAACTGACTTCTAAGGCCCCCCCCTGCCTCGGGCCCTGGTTACTCAGTACCCTTTATCCCCCCAGTCCCACGCCCCTGCACCCTGTCACTGGTTTGTGTGTGTGTGTGTGTGTGTGTGTGTACTAATGTAAACATGCATACATACACAATATGAGAAGCTAAAAATCTGATCATTCATTCAATCTGTATCCTTTAAATTCAACATTTGAAAGAAACTGTACTATTGCCATTCGTAGCCTGTCACATTTCAAAGTCATTTGAGTACAAAGGTCGCTCTGAAATTCGAGTCAATTATGCTTGATTACACCCATACGCCCTGCAGTAAACTACTGACTAGCATTCCCAAAAACAAAAGTACAGCCTACATTTAACAGAGAGCAGCAATTTCTGAGTAGTCTTGTTTACCTGCCTGAAAATTCTAAGCCTCCTCTGTGCTGTTAGCAAAACCAGCACAGCAAGCCATTGTTCATTTTGAGATCTAATTAAACCTCTGGAAATTCCAGACGCAGATGAGTGGGTTTTTTCATTAGTTTGCTGTTGTGATGTCCACGAGAAATCAATTAATCAGATAAAAGCCCTTTTTTTTGTTTTATTGACAAAAAACAAAACTATTCCACATCCTGCCCAATACTGTCCTTCAAACAAATGTCAGATGAGTGCTATGAAAAAATACATTATAAATATATCCATGAATTAATCAGTTTTGTTGGATGGATGGATGGATGGATGGATGGATGGATGGATGGATGGATGGATGGAAGGAAGGAAGGGAGGTAGGGAGGGTTATTGTAATTCAATGGTAACCACCAATTAACCATGCTTTGCTTCAAATTCATAGTTTAACTCTACTGTTAAAACATTTTGTTGTTGTTTTTTGTTGGTTTAACTTTAAAAAGTAAGTAACCTGGTTGCCTTAAAATTTTGAGTTTATTGAAATTAAAAATTTGAGTTGAACCAATGAAGGAAATTTGTTTAATAAATAGAAACTCAAAATATTAATATATCTAACATAACCACAAAAATTTGATAAATCATGAAAATAGCACTATTTTGGCATGTTTCACTGCGTCATCAGAAATAAAACACACAATTACCCAATATCCTTACAAAATATTTTAATAAAGGTTGTTGAATCTCAAAAAATGTTCATTGTATTAACTCAAAATTTTAATTTCAATGAACTCAAAATTTTAAGGGAACTAGGTAACTTTTTTTCTAAATATTTTTTTACAGTGTGGTTAAAAAAAAAATGTAATCAGTACACAAACATGGCTTTACTATAATAATACCATGGTTCATTTTTCAAAAGTTAATAAGCAAAAAGCCAGTTTAAATCCCTACATAAATATTATATTAAACCAAAACAATTATGAGTTACTAAGTGGAATGTTCTGCAGGAACATACACACCCTGTAAACAAAGTACCCCGTTACTGTCATTTCTTTATCCTGTAGCCTAAATAGCAGTAGGGGTTCAATCTTCAACTGGTTGGCCGGAGCCGACAGATCATGTGACCTGTCAGTGGGCGGCCAGTGGCGGCTGCCAGTCGGATTCTGGCCGGGCTGGCAGTCTCAGCCACTGTTGAGCTGCATCTTCCTTCCACTCTTGCTGCATGGAAATACATTATTTTATTATTCTGAATAAAATCTTTTGTATGATAGAAGTTTTAGAGGGGTTTCTCCCAATTAAAGCAGTCAAATGAACGTGATCAAGACTGGGTGCTTACTGATGATTGGCTGGATGCTTAGTCCAACTTGAGCTATGAGTAAAGTGCTCTGCACGTAATCTGAAATCTGAATTCACTGAATCTGCACATAATACATTATTTTATTATTGCGAATATATAGGAATCTATTCTTTTGTATGATAGACTAGGAGGGTTTCTCACTATTAAAGCAGTCAAATGAACATTATTACAACTGGGTGCATGATCAGTGGCGGCTCCTGCCAGCCAGTTGAAGACTGAACCCCTTCTTCTAAATAGGCTATAAGAAAAGTCTTGCATTTATATTCAATTATAATTGTATATAATTATGCTAAAAATCATTAGGATATTAAGAAAAGGTCAAGTTCCAAGAAGATGTTTTGTAAATGTTCTACCGTAAGTAAATAAGTATATATATATAAATATTTTTAGTAGTATTATGCTAGGACTTCATTTGGACAGCTTTATAGGCAGTCCTATAAATTATAGGTTTAGTGTGACACTTGCGGTCTTCTTGTGAACAAACATTTAATTAAAGTTGCTCTAGGCGATCCTGGGTGGAGTAACTTCTTGTTGACGTTCGAAGTGTTGTCAAACAAAACAGAGGCTATAGCTAGACCCTCCCTCCTAAATTAAAAAAAAAAAAAAAAAGATAAATAAATTACTAATAAACACAGTTACTAAAATGAAATTAATATTTTTTTTAAAATCTCAGTGTACAAAGAGTAAAAATAAACCGTCTGAAATGTTTGTAAATTGCCCAAATTGGATAAAAAAAAATGATTTAAAAAAAAATCGATTCCAAATACTAAAATAAAGTACTTTATGTATATAAACCATCAATTGGATATAAAAGCACAAAATCTGCCACACTAGGACATATATCAATCATGAAAAACCCTCTGCAGTGGTCGCACTACATTATATTTTTAAATTCACTCAAAATATTATAATAAAAAATATATTTGTAGAAATAAAATACTCATCGATTTTTTAAGGTCGCACCACATGATATCCAAATGTGGTAACTGCATTACATTTTTGTTTTCCAACTTTGAGAGAGTTAAGAGATTTGAGAGAGCAGATGCATCTTCCTATCTTTAATTGGATTTCAACATAACGTCCATAAATTGGTAGTTTCTTGATAGTCGCACCACATGATATTTCATAAAAATGGACACAATCAGACAATGTTTGTTTGTATATTATGAAAGACATAAAAAAACAAACAAATGCTTTGCAATTTTGTGCAGGATTACAAAACACTTGGAAAATCATGCCAAATAATGAAGAAAAATGGGTGAGGTATTTTCTATGCATTTAAACCAGCTTTTAACAGAAAATGTAGGCATCACATCATTGACCCATTTATGAACTATGGGTATGGGTTGGTATTGGTTAGAAGAAAAATAGATAAAAACCTTTAGATATTAATCTACATATGCGATGGAAATCGGTTAAGTTCATCTTTGCTCACTCTTTCGAATGCATCTTGTGTAAAACGGCTCTATGTTTAATGAAGCACACAAAAAATACCTGACCCGGAAGTGACGTTTAGTTTAAAGAATATGGAATTATTACGTATAACAACAATATATCCAAATATATTATACTGCTTATAAAACATTTTATAAAGAGGATTTTAGAGCTGATAACTTTTCCAAAGCTTTTAAAGATTTGATGAATTAACATGACTTTCCCAGGATAATATATAACATTTTTATGTTTTAAATGCACTGATAATTCCAAATTTTCCCATGGCAAAAACCATTTGATATACAACTGTGGGGTCTGTGAGATATTTTAATGGTTTTGAAATAAGTCTCATGCTCACATTTTGCATTACATTTATTTGATCAAAAATACAATAGAAACAGTAATATTATTACAATTTCAATCTAAATATATATTAAAATGTAATTTATTCCTGTCAAAGCTGGATTTTCAGCATCATTACTCCAGTCAGTCACATAATCCTTCAGAAATCATTCTAAGATGCTGATTCGCTGCACAAAAACAGTTCTGATTATGATCCATGTTTAAAACGTGCTGCTTTAGATTTTTTTGATGAACAGACAGTTCTAAAGAATCTTTTGTAACATTATTAATGTTTTGATGTAATGTGCTCTTGCTGAATAAAAACATTTCTTTCTTAAAAACAAAATGAAAACTTACTGACCCCAAACTGAACAGTAGTTTACATCTAGATCTCCTGTTCAACTGACCCACAGTTGACTAACACAATTTGTATTTATTTTTCTTCGTGTGGAACAGCATTATTGCTTCATTTCAATTATAGCCGTTTTCAACAGTAGCTGATTTTCTTTGTTAACAGGCATGACGTATGGAAGGGCAAATGGCAAAAACACAAAAGAAGGTAACAAAAACTACACCGCAGGCAGTCGGCAAAGAACCGAAGGATACAATATGCTGCTGTCACGCATGACTCAAACATCCAGCATAAGAGGAAGAAGTTGAATCTACATGCAATGTTAGATGAGCCTGTGGCTTAAAAATACAAAAGAGCTGATTAAATGACTTGAAGTGCATTTGCTGGATGACATCGTCTTTGAACACTTATCTATTCCAGACAAACTGGAAATGTCTCTTCTTATGTTGTTATCATTTTCATCCGATTTTAGGGATAACTTACAGATAGGGGTAGGGATAGGGCTATTTTCAGAAAGAAACGTTGATTCAGGAACACGTCTTTCCAAAAATCACTGACACCATGCCGTGAATCACTGGGATGTTTGTGTTTGTGCCAGACATGATCTAATGCAATGCATTCTGAACCAAGATATTACAGCCAGCTGAAGAAAGGTTCACTGCCTTTTGAGACCTCAAAGACATACCACAAAATGGCAATTTTCTCAAAATAACAACATCTTATTAAAGGGTTAGTTCACCCAAAAATGAAATTGTCGTTAATGACTCACCCTAATGTCGTTTCACACCCGTAAGACCTCCGTTCATCATCAGAACACAGTTTAAGATATTTTATATTTAGTCCGAGAGCGTATCTAAGTGCACACTATACTGTCCATGTCCAGAAAGGTAATAAAAACATCATCAAAGTAGTCCATATGTGATATCAGTTAGTTAGTTAGAATCTCTTAAAGCATCGAAAATACATTTTGGTTCAGGATCATATTGATTCATGATTCGGTTCGCCAATATCACGCGATTTCAGCAGTTTGGCACGTGATCCAAATCATGAATCAATACGCTGATTCACAACCATTTTAATCTTTATTTGAGGTTTGAAAACAAATCCAGAAGAGAAGACAATGCTGAATAAAGTCGTAGTTTTTGTTATTTTTGGACCAAAATGTATTGTCGATGCTTCAAGAGATTCTAATTAATTCAATTCAATTCAATTCAAACTTTATTATCATGTGTACCGGAGACATTTGTCACACGGTACAATGAAAATCTTATTCTGCGAAACCTTCCAGCAGCATTAAACATCAATTAAACAAATAACAAGTAACATAAATAACAAAGAAACATACAACAACAACGTGTATGTATGCTTGTGTTCAGTGCAAAATTTGCATAGGTAGGTTGGCAGTAGTTATGTTATGTTGTGTGCCTAATGGGGTAAAAAATGGTTTTGTGATTTCACACTTCTATAACGTCTTCCTGATGGTAGAAGTGTGAAATAAGTTATGCTACTGTCTTTTCTGTTGACCCTGGCCTGGTAAATACTCTCCAGCGTTGATAAGGCTGTTCCTGTGAGTTTTTCAGCTGCTCTCACCACCTGTTGCAGAGCCTTGCGATCCCGTGCTGTGCAACTACCAAACCAGACTGTGATAGAGCTGGTGAGGATTCTCTCAATTGTACACCTGTAGAGGCTGATGAGTATTTTTCCTGCCATGCCAAATTTCCTCAGCCTTCTTAAGAAATACAATCGCTGTCGTGATTTCCTCACCAGGTGTACGATGTTTTGAGTACACGAGAGATCCTCAGATATGTGAACACCAAGGAGTTTAAATGTGCTCACTTTCTCCACCACAGTCTCTCCAATGTGCAATGATAGGTGCTGCTGCCTCCTTCTCTGTGGGTCAACAATCATCTCCTTTGTTTTACCAATATTTAGGGAGAGATTGTTGTCCTGACACCACTTCACCAGGCCATCCACCTCCCTCCTGTATGCTGAATCATCACCTCCAGAATGTACTATCATAAGCAAACTTGATGATGTGGGTGTTAGTCTGGGAGGCAACGCAGTCATAGGTGTTAAGTGTATAGAGCATGGGACTCAGTACGCAACCTTGCGGGGTCCCTGTATTAACACTTATTGTCCTAGATGTGTGGTTGCCCATTCTGACAGACTGAGGTCTGCCTGTTAGAAAATTCAAGACCCAAATACAGAGGATGAGTGGCACACCAAGGGTGGAGAGCTTGTTGACCAGCTTAGATGGTATCACAGTGTGAAACGCTGAACTAAAATCAATGAACAGCAGTCGAACAAAGCTATCCCTACTCTCTAGGTGTGTAAGGGTTGTGTGTATTGTTGTACTAACAGCATCCTCTGTAGACCTATTCGATCTATAAGCAAACTGGCAAGGGTCCAGAGTGTCTTGTACAATCGTCTGAATGTGTCTCATGACGATTCGCTCAAAACATTTCATCATTATAGGAGTCAATGCGATGGGTCAATAATCATTAAAAAGGTTGCTTTGTTCTTTTTTGGCAATGGTATGATGATAGTGGTTTTAAAGCAGGTGGGAATTGAGGTTTGTGAGAGGGACAGGTTGAATATGTCCGCAAAGACATCTGCTAGCGTCCATGCACTCGTCCAGAAATGTTGTCCACAACGGAGGTTATTTTCCTCAGAGCCTTTTCCACATCTGCAGATGTGATTGTGAATGGTGAATTCAGCATGCTCCCACTGTCCAACTCTCTTCTCAATGGCGCAGGGGTACTTCAGCGCTGGGAAGATGAATCTGTATTTAAACTGGGTCATCAATGTAGTAGAAATGTGAAATAATTTTTTAACTTCTAGACTGAGAAAAGACAAAAAATGTATTTTTGTCTCATGGGGATGAAAGACTACAATTCCCAGAATGCTTCGCTGCCCTGTGATGCCATTCCCAAAGCCACCAACTTGATTACTGTGACTGAGTTAGAGAAGACACTACAATTAAAAACTGAACGTGTCTGTTCAATATAATGAGAGAGTCGCCGCGCGAGTATCACAGCACTGAGCACTAACTGCAGGAGTGAGATAAATGAGCTGATGAGCTCTCGTGATGAGAGCTGAGGTAATCGCGACTACACTCGCGGCATACATTCACAACACGAGTTCAGTCTGGCGCGTTTCAGTTCATGCCTTTGCAAGCTTAACTTTCATAGAAATTAATTTGAGAAGTTAGAAGACTTACATTGCTCACCATAGCTCCGTTTAAATGAGTGCCTGTAGCTGCGAGCTGAGCTCTCCCTGCGAGCTGAGTGTGATCTCCATCCCCCATGGGCAGATTCAAAACATGCGGAAATGGCTCCCTCTGCTGGCTGTAGTCTTTAGCCTTATTCCAAACATTCCTCCTATGATGCAAATATCATCAATTTGCATCATAGGAGGAATTTTTCCAGAAATAAAATGCATAAATCTCTTGTCTCAGGGGGATATGAGGGGGGGAAAGCACAATCATTTGAACATACTCCAGGGTTTCTACTGATACAAAGCCATATGATAATCGCTGAAGTAACCCTTTAAGGGACTCAAAGCAAGCATAGAATTCATTAAACTCATCCGGAGTGATGTTACTGTCAACGATCTTACTCCTGCTTCTACCTTTGTAGTCTGCGATGCTTTCTAATCCTTGCCACATGCGTTGGGAATCCACAGTGGAATAGTGACCCTCTAACTTCAATCTATATTGCCTTTTGGCATCTTTTATGGCTAACTGAATTAACTAACTGATGTCTCATATGGACTACTTTGATGATGTTTTTATTACCTTTCTGGACATAGACAGTATAGTGTGCACTTAGATATGCTCTCGGGCTAAATGTAAAATATCTTAAACTGTGTTCTTAAGATGAACGGAGCGCTTATGGGCGTGGAACGACATTAGGATGAGTCATTTATGACATAAATTTTATTTTTGGGTGAACTAATCCTTTAAAACTGTAAGCAGCGATGACAGGCCCAAGCTGCTGGCTTCAGGGTAACTGTACACAACAGGCAATATGCATTTAAACATTGAAAATCGCTCAAATATGCCACATTTACCGCATTAGCAGGTGCCACTATGAACACCAGCCACATGATGTCATTTAAATATAGAAGATATTTTTAATGTGATATAATAGTTTTTTTTTTATATGTTCAAAGTTATCTTTTGCAGCTCAAAATTCTGTAAGTCCAGAAGGCCAGTATTTAATTCAAGGTCTTTTTATATTTTTATTAACACAATTATTAAACTAATTATTTAAAACTATATTGTCAGTGCCCTACAAATGAAGTTGAATTCACCTCATTAACTGCAGCAGTTGGTGCTGCTATGACCACAAACCACAACGGTCACATCTATGAGATCAATTCAATTTAAAGATGATGTCACGTCAATTTCAAATGAGCGCAAATACCGTTTGAATGGTTACGTTGTATTATCCTAACACTTCTCTTCATGTGTTTTTGACCTACCTTAGCTACTGTTTGTTCACCAATCTTATGCAAAGAAGCATGCTTTCATTTCAATATTTGTGACTAATTTTAATATTAGTGCCAGGTAAGAGCAAGATGGGCATCTAAATTTTATGGAAGTTTATTATAAACTTCATTATAAAATGTACTTATAAATTAGACTGGGTAAACCCTGATCTGCCGGCGATTTGATTTCACCCTGCAACTCAGTCTGGAAACCGTACATTCATTTGTACTGCTTCTGTTAAACTTTTGTGAGAATAAGGGCCCCAAATATTTAGCGTACTATTTATATATTAATAATAAAATAATAATAGATTTTATTTATAATGCACTTTTCATTCCAAAGAATCAAGTGCAACAATGGAAAAGGAAAAAAAAGTATATAAAATATAGAATAGTACAAACAATCAACCAACACATAACAGTTAAAAGCTTTTCTGAACAGAAAACAAAGCTGATGGTGGAAGTCACTTTAAGCTCCACAGTACACTAGGGTCCTCTCCATATTTTACATTTTTCCCAGCACTTTGTTTACTGTTGCTACATAAACAAAGTCTTTCACAGCAAACTGTATTCCATATTGATAAATAAAATATTGACAATTAAAAAATGTTCATGACATTATTTCAATAAAACCACTTGTCCTAGACCCTATAAATATCCTCCATATACTTCCAACATACTCAAATCTATACATATGTACAAGTGAAATTATAAAAGTATAAGTATAAATATGTCATTAAAAGAAACTTTATGTCCTTGAAGAATAATATGGTTTAGTTAACTATGTATGTTTTATTAATCTTAGGTAATGTTAATCTCACCATTTAGGGGAGAGTGGGGCACAACCTAATGTGTTTTGACTATCTCAGTTTGTATAAATCCACTTGGGGTTTAGAGTATTTACTTTTTCCCACATTAATTGCACACATGTCTAGTACAATTATGTGGTTTTCTGTCATTAATACAGTGTATACTTTTTTCTTAATTTACCCCGGAAGAATGGAAGTGAAATGTGACAACATGCCCCATAGGTGGGCTACACTGTAACGTGTGAGGGGGCACATTTTAACATGAGCAAATGACAGCTTACAATGTTATCTGATGTAATCAAATACATATCCAAAACTAAAATATTTTGTCAATAAAATACAATTATTAACTTTTTTAAATGAAATAATGGAATTTTTAATAGGGGCTCATTGTAACACAGTGTTATAACACACCCCATCTGCGTGACTGGGATTTAAACCGCGACTCGTGCCTTCTGCTGTTAGATCTGCCTTAAAGGTCCCGTTCTTCGCGATTCCATCTTTCAAACTTTAGTTAGTGTGTAATGTTGCTGTTGGAGCATAAATAATACCTGTAAAATTATAAAGCTCAAAGTTCAATGCCAAGCGAGATATTTTATTTAACAGAAGTTCCCTTTCAAAGCCTACAGCAAACGGCCGGTTTGGACTACAGCAGGAAGTGCAGGGATGTATTGACGTCACTAGAACAGTTTGTTGACTAACCCTCCGCCCACAAGAACACGCAAAATAGGGGGCGTGCTCTCCCATGTGGAGAAGAGTGCGCATTCAGCGCTTGCATCGCCCCGTTATGGTAAGAGGCGGGACCTTTCCGGGAAAAGTGCGCTAACCTGCTGTCCAATCACAACACGGGAAGCGCTGGCCCAATCAGAACTCGTTACGTGTTTCTGAAGGAGAGACTTCAAAGAACAAGGAAATCATCAGGCCGTTTTTAGGACAGAGGAAACAGCAGTGTACAATTAAGTAAATTGTGTGAAAAATACTGTTTTTTTACATGCGAAACATGAACTCATGTTATATTGCACACAGTAAACATAATCAAAGCTTCGAAAACACGCAAAGAATGGGACCTTTAATGAACATCTCTCCTGTTAAAGGGATGTTCAAATAAAACAGTTAACTGGAGCCATTGACTTCCATAGTATTTTCTTTACCTACAATGGATGTCAATGGCTCCAGTTAACTGTTTGATTACTGACATTCTTCAAAAAATCTTGGATGACAGAATTTTCTATTTAAAGTGAACTATCACTTTAAATAACAGATATAAGAATACAATTATATCAGATTTGTCTTATTTTAAATAAACACAAAAAAACAGAGATGATAAATAAACTTAAGTAAGAAATTTACTTTTGTTGGAAAAATAAATGTTCAGTGACATCTTCCAAAGATTTTTTAAATTTGGCCCTATTTTTTCTCTATATAGTGTTGATATGGCAACTATGATGATGGCTGATGCTGTCCTCCATGTGTGGAAAGTGTTAAACCCTGTGTTAGGTTGAGCCCCGTACTCCCCTACTTATACATCTGTGAGATCAAAAGTGGTTTCTGTTAACATTAGCTAGTGCACTGTGAACGAACATAGAACATATACGTTTTCACATTGGCTTCTACTCTTTTTTTTCCATAAAATTCAGAGCAAGAGGTTACTGTCTTATTTTTCTTTTTTTAAAGACAGTTTGCTGTAGACCAGTGTTTCAACCTTTTTTCAGTCATGGCACCCTTTGGAAATTTTCAAAATTGTATGGCACCCTCTCTCACACACGCTAGGGGGGTAACGGTACAGATTGCTCATGGTTTGTATCACGGTTTTAGGTTCACTGTTTTGGTACGTTTCAGTATTTGCTATGTTCAGGCAAAAAGACTTCTGTCAAATAAAAATAAAGAAAATAAAAAATAAAGAATTAAAAACATATTGGCCTACAAGCAGCAGCACAAATAAATGCCAAGCAAAAAACGGATAAAATAAACAATGCTTTTCAGGTTTTGTAGGTAGGTACAAAATTAGTTTTTAGACAGAAATTAAATAATAAAATGTAAAATAACTGCATATTTCACTGTGAGATGTCCTTATCTTTTGTTTGACATTAAAAAAGGTAAGGTTACTGCCCCTTTAATACCTAATATTCAGACTGTCTGCTTTTGTGTGAGTTTGTCAACCGCAAGACTTGAAATATAACTCAGTATTTGCACGCTATGAGACAAGTATGCGCTCTCGGGTGAGTGCACAGAGAAAGATCTTTAGTTTTTTCAGACTTCCTTTATAAACCCACATGGAGGGTTTGTTCTCTGTGTTGCCATCACTCCTGAAGCTACAGACAAAAATCTAATTCTGAGGTAAGAAAGTAAAAAAAAAAAAAAGATAATATATTTTTTAGTACTTCTACTGTTGTAGACAATGTTGTATGAGTTATATCAGGTCCAACTTTAGTTTCTCTAGTAAGGAATGCAGAGCTGCCAACTCTCACGCATTGGCCGTGAGACACACGCATTTGATTGGTTTCACACGCTCACTCGCCACACTCTTGATTTCTCACGCTGAAGTGTCAACCCTGTCGGTCAAATGCCTGAAAGATAAGTTTATCTATAGATCTACCTGATGAGCCACTCGTAATCGATTAGTTATGCTTTCGGTGAGGGGGTTCAAGATAAATGTGCAACTAAATAAGTGTAGCGCGACCAAAAGCTACATTCCGTTTTGAGTTCTGACGAGAAACTTCTCTAGTCTCTAGCTAACTATGGTCGCAAGTTCCATCATTAACGTTAAACGAGTCGGTGTTTCCCGAAATATTGTTCCAACAAACGTTTGCAAACTGCATCACAAAGTTGGTTGGAATGACAGCTCTCGACCTGTGATTAGAAGCAGAGTTTCTTGGTTTCATGACATGTGGACTTAAATGTCCATTTTTTAACGAAACAATTCGTAACGAAAATAAATAGACAAGCAATGCGCACGCGAGCAGCTCATGACTGGAGTCTCAGAGCGGTTCTGTTTGCGCTTCATCACTGCATGTGCTGTGAGTAACCTGAGCATCTTTAGCCTAATCCTGACTCCTGAGTATCTCATTTAAGTTGCATACATTTTGTTCTTTCACTGATGTTAAATTTGTAGCCATTTTGCACTTTGACAGCCAGTTTGAGATATAGGCTATATTTCAGAATTTTGTGCAATAATTCTGACAATTTTTCCCATTGAAATGACTGGGAAAAAGTGTTCCAATAAACCCGAATTCACCCAATACTCTGTGAAATCATAATTACATTGCATTATGTTGCTTGGAACCCCAAATATTACAACATTCTTCATTAACAGTTATTCAGTTATTTGTAACAATCTCATTGTAAAAAAAGAAGAAGAATAAAGTAGTTTCGATATAGCTAGCTACTTTTTGAGGGTAGCTTGAATGTAACTTAACTACTTAAAGTAGTTTTACTACAAACATTTTTTTTTAGATCACCCACAGCAAAAAAAGAGCCGCACAACAGACAGGACAGACAGATTTTTCCTTTTTCTTCCCTGTATAAAGTATGCTGTAGGTTGATGATGTATAATCAATTTGTTCTATTTAGAGAAAATTATGGCTCTAGTCAGGGGGCGTAACTTCAGTGCAAACCTACCCACATCAATGACCAAAAATGATATCCGCTATCATGATTAGTGAGGGGAAAAAAACCATCAGAACTCGCCGGCGCGATTGACGAGCGTAATGAAACCTCTTGCCTGTTTCCGGGGCCTTCCAGTTAAGCTGAAATGATAGGCTAAGTCTGTCTGTTTTTAATACATTTCTTGAATACATGTTTTAATTAGGCCTATAGATAGTTATTATATGTGTGCCTTTAAAGCAATAGGCTATGCTATATTTTATAAAGTTTAATAGATGTAACTTGTCTGGAGTGCTATATTGCAGAGCTGGTGCAAACGTATCCATATTGATATGATCAGATCAGACGCTTTCTCTTTAAAATGTCGAATTTGTTGTTTTTTTTAATAATAATTGCACAGCACATATTCACATATAGGCGATTCATCTAAACGGTGTCGGGATGTTCATTAACCGTATAACGCTGTGAAGTTAGCCAGTTTTTTTTAACCCCAAAGCAAAGTATGATCAAGAATACGAGCGTGTGTGTTGGAGAGAGATGCACGCAAAAATAACTATACCAAACTAAGCTACTGATTTTAGTTGGTCTAAATCATGGGCGGCCAACTAAAATGGTCTAAATCAATTCCATTTGTAGCCTTAAATTAAATAGCTCAGTATTTTTTTCTGCCTGTATTGGGCATAAGATTAGTAGCCTAATGAATGTGTGCATATTGTGAATTAATTTAATAAACATAATTACCTTTCCCAGTAGCCTTCAATAAATTAACGTGTCTGCGAAAATAATTCATAAAACATAAATATCAGTTAACCAGATTTACTTTCTTCACTGACGAAAATTGTCCCTGACATGGTTTTTAAGCTATTGTTATCAAATTTTTTTGGTCTTCAGAACATATTAAAATGCACATATGTAGATCATAGAAATCAAAATTTTCTCGGGGGTGCATGCCCCCGAACCCCCCTAACTAACTCACATTTGGAATCTCAGTGATTATAAAACCATGCCTTTATTATGATTGAGGGATGTAGGTCTGCAAATTTAGCTGCAAATGTAATCTGCCAGCAAGTGTCGTCTAGGAACCATAGACCGTAAAAAATAGGAACTCTCAATACCCTTCTGAGCTGTATTCCCCTAACTCTTGCCGGACCAATCATATCGTGTATAGAGTCGGTGGGCGGGGCCATAATGACGACGGCCGACGTGCGTTTGCGTGCTTCTAGTAAACACAGAAACTGGCAAACCGCGGCCTTTCGAATCAGCTTTGACCGCGACTCTGGAAGACTTGGAGTTAAGCTTTTCTCTGAGAAAAGAACAAAGAGCGGCACTGAAGTCATTCTTAAGAAGAGAAGATGTGTTTGGAGTTTTGTCTATCAACAAGCGAATGTTTCACCTTCGTTGCTCTGGTTGGTTGTAGCGCTATCCTATCGCATGCAGAGGGAGTCTGAAAGACAACCGTTTATCCGCCCCTCGGATTGAGCTGTCTATGGTGAGTTTCCAGACCAAACATCTTGATGTGGGTCTGGCTTGTCAGGCTAGTACAATGGTGTAACACATTATATTTGTCGGACACTTTTTGGTACAAGCATAAAACCTATCCAGTATTAATATTTAACCCCTCAACATGTGTTTTAGCCAGGTTGCCAGCTTAGAAAATGTTTTTTTTGTGTGTGTGTGTGTGTGTCCATTTTAACACTATAATCTCAAAGTGGTAAATTTGCAATATAATCCAATTTATCTGCAAGCATGATCATTAAAAAAATAATAATCAATAAATACCACAAGAGTATCACACCACACTGTTGTGTCAGCACAGCTGTGATTTGGCATGAAGCAGCAGATCCTAATGGATCTGCTGGAAGGCTAATGAAGACAAACCCAAATTTACCTTCTGGCAACAATACATGTATCTTGTGTCTATTCTTTTGGCATTCACACGGACACTGAGATGTGGTGCCTGGAAGCTTTACATGTCGACCTTCAAGAGCATGATGCTCTGGTTTGCTGAATATGATCACAAAAGACTGCCTTTCCATCAAGACTCAGAAGGGATAATGTCATTCAACTTGTAGACCAATTCTAGAGATAGCCTACCATGTCTTCCAACTGGAGAATATGTATGAGTTGGTGTCTTTGACAACCGGTGATGCTTCTGAAGATATAAAGAATGACAAAAAAAGTGTCCGACAATGTTTTAATATCAGTTTTGGTCTCCTAACCATACAACCTAGTGGGATAGGTTGTAACAAAGGACCATCTTGTATTTGTCATAATCTCAAAAAGTCAACTTTCTCAACTTTAATTGTTGCCAATTTTAGTAGACACGTGTGGGTAAGTAGTGCGTAGCCTACTTTCCCCAAAGCTTAGACGTGTCTAAAAAAAGGTAGTTTTAGGTTCTAAGAAACAAGTGTTACAACCATACCCGGTCTTCCCCTGCTGTATCACCGGAGGAGCCAGCACGTGTATCCATCGACAGAAAGAAGCATTGTTTTCAAGTTACAGTCCATATTAAAGATTCGTCATCAGATGTGAGATGAACCGCGGCGCAAGTGCGCTCCGGCATCTTTTTTACACCCCGACTGTGAAACACTGCCTTCCTTTAGACAATTATCCACAAAGAAAACGGAGGTAGGCTATCTCACACATAAAAAGTCATCTCTGTATCTAGGATTGCTTGAACTCTCATGGAAAAGCAAACAAAACGTTTAAGGAATAAAAACAAAGTTTTGGAGTGCGTCTGTGATTGTTTAGATCTCCTGTATATTATGCAGTGTTTAAAATATCCCATAGTGTCACCGTAGACTGTTATGTTCAAAACGCAGAGCAAATATTTGTAGCTACCAACCTGCACAACGCAGCAAGATCCATAACTGAAGAAAACGCAGCAAGATCCATAACTGAAGAAAACGCAGCAAAGAATCCATGTGAGCGGTAGTTCTGGTTGGTGATGAAGCCAAGTGCAAAAAGAACAATTTACATGGGGGAGGAACTTTTTGCCGTGAGCACTTTTTTTCTTTAGACTGTCAAACTCGAGATTTACGCCCGTTTCTCTCTCTCTCTCTCTCTCTCTCACACACACACACACACACACACACACACACACACAGACAAATTCGGTGCTTGTTGCGGTCCATATGCAATGCAAGCCTAAAGTCCCAATCAATATTTAAAGATGGCAAAATTGCCCCCACCAATATTTTAGCAAATTTCATCGTAATTTGGGACACCCGTCCCTTGAAATACGGAATCGTCCCGTGTTTACAAGCAAAATGATGCGTCCCGCGATGCACAGATGCGCTTGAAACTTGCGCGTTTTTTTAAAAACATGTCGAGGTCACAACAGGATCTCAAGATAAAGGGCCAAATAGAAAAAAAGGTGTTTGTCTGTCCAGTTACTTACGATAAACCGGCGACCTTTGCAGACAAGCATTTCAGTGTCTCAGACTGTCTGACGGCAGCATGCGGGGACGGACACATCACCTATTGGCAGGCCTATTGTTTTTTTTATGGATTATATATCAATATAATTCCATAGGCTACATTATCAAAGCTTGTCAGACTTATTTTTCTAGACATTAGACCGGTTAATTCATATTATAGCATTAATGATACTAATTTATAATTTAGCTATAGGCTATATAATAATCCTGTCGTATAAAGGTTGACATGTAAAAATTTAGTTAAAAATGGGACAAATAATTACATATAGTCATAATAGCAAATTAATAAAGAAAATTAAACACTTTTGAATTTCAGAATTGTTAGTAGCCTAGTGGTTAATGGTTCAGAATGACTGCTTAGAGACAATATTTCCTGACCCTCAAGTTGTTCCAAACCTCTATTTTTTTATGTTGAATACATAGGAAGACACATACCTACCATGGAAGTAAATGGTGCCCCCACAGCAGCCTGGTTACAAACTTTCTTTAAAATATCTTGTGTTCAGCAGAACAAAGAAACTCATCAGGGCGAAAACATCAAACAGTGATGTAACTTTTTTTTAAATCCAGTCCACAATCACTTTCCATTTTGAAAATCATTTGTGAACTTGGCAATTAAAGAGTATTGTTTTATGGTGCTAGATTGAACTGAAGAGCCTAATTCATTCCTAAACTATGGTGCATTTCCAGTAACATGTTAAAAAAATAAGACTAAGTCTACATAAAAATAAGACCATAATCTGGGCAAACCTGGTGGGATCTTGAGACCAAACATACACCCTTGTGTGGTATAGGGCAGGGAAACTTTAAGCCACTCCTCAGTGATTGGACACACCCGACATTATGGTTTGGTTTAAAAAGAAAGTCTCCTTGGGCAGATGGTTCAGTTACTTACTCCACCCCTTCTGTCATTGTCTACATGTTATTCTCATAAAAAATATGAAAACCTATACATGTTTGGGTGGCTTTAGATAAAGCAGAAACTATTTTTCATTAGTCACTTTGACAAAGATCAGATCACATTTGACTTTATGCAAAAATGTCAAACACCAAAGGCTTCAAAACCAAAACACCAGAGGGAAAAAGCATAAACAGAGTAGAATTGTTAATGTGTAAATTATATGCATTTGTGGTGAAACTACTCAGTCTAGTAGTTTTACCACAGATGCATGTAATTTACACATTAACAATTCTACTGTTTATGCTTTATTTAACAGAGAAGCAAGCAGATGGGAGTATGTGTAGAACAGCATTATGAAACATGAGCCTTTCCTCCTACAGAGATAAGCAATCCATGTTGATTTTATAAGTGATAAGCCAATATTAAGTGTTACGTTTTAGACTAAACGTAACTACTGAAAAAGTAAAGACAACCGAGACAAAATGTATAAAATCATTTATTGAAATGCAAAATTTAAAAAAGTAACAAGGCATCTTAAAACAAATTAAAAAACAACTTTCCCAGACACAAGACTGTATATAAAAATAAAAACCCTCTTCGGTACAAAAAAAAGGCACCAAAAGCCTGCAAAAAAGAGAAATAGCATACAAAGTCAGACACTAGAACAAACCTAAAAAAAAACAACCTTGCAAGCATGTTTTCCACACTTAGGCCTAGGATTTGTACAGACATGCCTTGCATAGAGTCAATATGCTCAAGCTGACTGCCAGGTGGGCCATAGAAGGGCTAATATTTGAGACCTGATACCTTTTGATCTAGTGGGTTTAAAAACATTCCTATGGCCAACCAGTCGAGACAGAACCTGCTGTACAATAGGAAATGGGATGTGACATTACCCTACCCAATATCACAGATTTAGACACGCAGCTGCAGTTCAAACCAATTGGAATGAAAACCATTTTAGGTGAAAGTATAGACAGAAGGTTGTCCATCATTGAAATGTTATACAACGAATGGTCAACAGTATAAACAGACATGTAGTTAGAGTAGGGTTATCATATAGAAGTCTTCAGATCTGGGATTTGACTACATGTCCCAAAAAAGAAAAAGAGTAGTGTTTACTATAGCATGGTTATTTTACAAAATGGGTACATGCTATACATAGTGCAAAATTTAAAGCAAAAGGACAACTTAAATCCATACATTAAGAAAAAAAAAGTCCATGTTACCAGATAAGAGGTGTTCTGCAGGAACAAAGTCACATTTGTCCCTCTAGTTTATTTACAGGACAGTGCATAATTGAATACAAATGTAAGACTTTAGTTACCATCCTCATAATGCTTGAAGTTATGTCGACTCTTAAATGCAAATTTGGCACGCACTAGCAGACTTCAGCTAAATTAAAGGGTTACTTCACCGATTAGCATATGGCTGTACCTCAGTACAAACCCTGGAGTATAGTCGAATGATTGTGCTTCCCCTCCTCATATACCCCTTTGTTGGGTATATGAGGGGGAAGCACAATCATTCCCCTTTCCCATTTGAAAAATACATCTGTCTTCTCAGACTAGAAAGCACCAAATTCAAAACGAATTTCACATTTCTACTACACTAATGACCCAGTTTAAAAATGGGATTCATCTTTCCAGAGCTGTACCACTTTTAAGTTCTCATGCTCAATATTGACTCTACTGCGTTCTGTCTGTCTGTTCAGTGAAGTTTGAATGCAGTTAGTCATTTATGCAAAAATGGAAAGACGCACATGAATTTGTAACTTCACAGATTAGGATATAACCTGCAAAATGAACGTCATGCACTGCAAAACAAGACCCAATTAATTTAGCCTAGAAATCTAGATGTACCCTAATGGCAGCAAGTCTAAACCTGCCAAGAGTCTAGTCTAGCAACTCCATACACTCGTGAGCTGGAAAAACCAAACCCTGGTCAGGCCAATCACATCATGTATCGAGTTGGTGGGCTGGGCTTAACATGACGGCAGAGTTGTGCGATTCTTGTAAACAAAGCTGGCGAATGGCAGTCTTTTGAATCAGCTTTGGCTGCGACGCTGGAAGACTGAGTTAAACTTTTCTTTGAGAAAATAATGGCACAAATCATTCTTAAGATGCGTTTTGCCAAAGGGATACAGTGAAAGTTTAAGTTCAGCTAGCTCTGCTTCACCATTGCTCTGGTTGGTGTAGCGCTACTCAATTGAGTGCAGAGGGAGTTTGAAAGAAAAATTTAGCCCACCCTTGGATTGAGCCCTGTCAATGGCGAGTTTCCAGACCAAACATCTTTGAGTATGGCTTGTCAGGCTACAATTAGCTTGAATCTTAAAATAGAGAATCCTAATGTTTTCAGTCTTGCAGAAGTATCCATCCCACAGCAGCTCACTCTGTTTACACTAGATAGTGTCCAAATGTGTTATTCAGTGCTGTAATTCGGCGGGCGGGCGGGGGGGGGGGGGGGGGGGGGGGGGATTATAATTTAATGTCGTTGTTGCAGCCCTAACACATGCTGTAAATGACCATCCAAATAGCATATACGTTTTACTTAGTAAAAAAAAATTAGAAGCGTTACTCTAAACCATAGTACAAGTTAAGTAAATTACAGCACAAAGGATCAAATTAAACAACAAAACCGATCAGATCAAAATGTAAAACGTACAGGAGCAAGTGACTAATAGCAGTTTTTAAAAACCTTGTATAAGGTGGACCCAACAGATTCAATTACCTCATTTGTTTTATAAAAATTGTTTTTGCACAAAGTACACTTCTTGAATCTGACAATTCATTAAATATTTACACACTTCACCTGCAGCAGCTGCCTGGTAAAGCCAGTCTGGAGAGAAGCGCTCGCCATCAGTCACTGAGCAACACAAGAGAGCAGTTAGTACACAAGACCTCACAAAACGACAAGCACAAACAAGTCTAGCTATACACAAATGTCTAATGCTTGCAAAATTTGAGGATATTTTGGTCTAATTTTGAATAGCTACAAGAAAATTAAGAACAGTGTAATTGACAAAACTAGAATCTATTAGTTTTTAAAACAAGAGTTGCACATAAAATAACAGACTAAGCTTGTTTTTAGAAAGTTAAATGTTTTGATGTGTTAGCCAGGTTTAGGAATTGACTTTTGAATTTGCAAACAACGGAATTTGAATTTGCAATGATTGTGTACAAATGAGTGAATGAACAGTTGTGCTAAGAGAGAAGTTTAGGGTTGATATTACCTTTTTGAAGCTTGCATTACACTTTACGCCATCTTTCCCAATTTTGTCGTTTAAGCCGGCGAAAGTCAGGTAAGACTGAACATTTGAATCATCTTCACGGTCAAAACTTTCACCCTGGGCTACAAAAGCCTTTGTGTTGAGTGATCTGGTTGGACAATACATCTCATGCCGTTTCTTTTGCTTTTTGTTGTTTTGCACGCAAATTTACCATGAGCACCAAACATCTAAACTGTTTTGTGCATGTATACTTTACCTTTTAAAAAGGGGAATCTATCTGTGCTTTTAGAGGTGACTCTGCAGGTCTTACCTCAAGATCCTTTTCAATAGAAGACAAACATGTAGAGTCTGTGACATCAGAAGGATTTAGTGACTCTGATGCGAGATTGCAACAGGGTTATCGCTTTTAAAACAGGTATAAACACATTAATTCCAGGAGTTCCTTATTGTGTATAAATCATTGTTAATGTTGAATAGATTGACTTGTCTGGTTAAAGAGGTCATATCGATCCACTTGTTTTTGTACCAAAAACAGGCAGACAGGTCATTGTGGTTTGTCCCAGTTGCCTTACCGAATAGCTTCAGTTACTGCATTTTTACTTGAAAGATTTGAGCTCTGTCGTTGTATTATGAAAACATGCTATAACATTCAAAGTATAAAACGTTTAAGATATGACCCCTTTAAATTCAAATGTACAAAAGCTTGTTGGGGACAAGGTAACAGATTTTTGGAAATTTGTCTTAATGTTATCCTGAGGTCAATTGTTCCTGTACAAGACATAATGTGCAGCTTTTTCACGATCTACTTGATAAAAATAACTCCGCTAATCGCAGACTATTTATCAACGGTTTATACACAATATATTTTGAACAGCAAAACAAGTCTAACTAAATATTGTGATGTTATAAAATGCATGCAGAATTTTGACAGTTTGCAACAGTTGACAGTTTATGGGATGACTATTACAACTTTAATAAGTCAAAAACAAACTTTTTGAAGGCTGTAAAAGAAAACTATGCTTTATTGACAAACTGATAGGGACACATTTTGGACATATTTAGTTCCCTAGTTAGGCAATGCACACAAGTTCGCTAATATTTCGGAAACTGCAAAACTAAAAAATAAAATAAAAACAAACAAACACCAAAGAACAAGTCTAATATTTAGGTATTGTACGTACAAAGGTTTGAGAGGGCTGTACTTTTACCTGTCTAGAAGTAAACTCGAACCTTTGCGATATTGGTTTTGGTCATTTAACAACGAATTAGCAATACGAATTTTGGATTTCACGAGACTTCAAACAATAGCCTCAACCAAATGTAATTTGTTCTTTGAAAAATAAGTAACATGTTGGTTTGTACAGGAACTTTTTTTGAGCGTCCCTCAATTTTTTGTTATGCCTTACAAAAGCGCGTTTGAAATAAATCTAAGAGATATTAACAGGCAATTTTCTCTTTTTTTAGCAAGTCACTTTACACATTGACAGCTAATTATCTAGCATTCAGGTATACTTTTTTTCAGAGAAGAAACACTTAACCATTAAAAAAAACAAAAACAAAACAATTTGTAAAACAAATGCAGAGAGAATATAAGCACAGCATATACTCAGAAATCTAAAACGTGTCATGAACTTATGAATGGTCATTGTCCTACATAAAGAGTAGATTCATATTAAAAAGGAGTGTTAACCAAAACAGATACAAAAACGGCTAGAATTACTTTAGGTGGTTACAAGAGGTTACGAGGGGGGTGTGGTTGCCCAAACAACTGCAGTGACGGAAAGCTCTTAGTATCGGCCATATGGGTGTTCCCGAAATGACTTGCCCTGTCGGGCAGGTGGGGCTTTTCCGCCAGCACCACCCCAAGCTGCAGCTTCCCAGTCGTCTTCTGCTAAACACACAAATTCACATTAAACATGGGCAATTCTTTGAAGGAGAACACTGCATTATACATAATGTTTAACATGCTACAACAGCCAAGTGCCTAATGCAAGGAACATTTAACAGAGCCTGTAGTACAATAACTATTCCATGCATTGCATAGACGAGAGCATGTCTTACTGTAAGACTCGTAAGTCTCCTGTGCCTCACCGTGACCGTAGTCATAATACTCTGTGTCTCTGTGGAAGGAGAACAAAAAAAAAAAATTTAATCTTAAACCATGGCAGGAATTAAGACTTTACAGCAAGTTACATCATTACATTGAGACAGTTGACTTTTGAAAAAAGTAAATTTTTTAAATAAAGCACTCACGGCTGTGGAGCAGGTTGGCTGTAATAGCTCTCGTATCCTTCATAGGAAGCCTCTGCGTATGGTTCTTCATAAGCCTGAGAAAACAAGAGACAGATCAGTCAAGCTAGATATTTATAAAGACCTGAAAAGCCTTTTCTGTAACCATACTGGAAACTTATGACTGACTAAGTACATGTTGCCAAATGAAGGATCTTAAAACTAATTAAAGGAGTCTTAGAACACAGGTCACAGGTTTGGGGCTGGCAAGATGTTTTTGAACTTTAATACTCACCAAGGCTGCATTTATGAGATAAAAAAGCATAAGATACTAAAGTAAAAATAATTATATACTTTTAATGCTGTGCTGGTAAGTCTAAAGTAAAAATAACTTGTATATATTTTTAACCCTGCAAGTCTGACTTTAGTATCATTTCGTCACTTGTCAATGTCACACGATCCTTCAGAAATGTTAAACTTGAACAAACCAAATGAACATATGCATCATGTAAATGCAGTTTAGCTGAACAAGAGCATTCACTAGTCAACTACATCTCAGAGCCCAAACTTTCCAATGATGTTAAAACCAGAGTGTATGCTTGTGTTGTGGATATTGACTTACATATTCGCCGTACGCTTCAGGTTTGGCTGAGTGCTGTTGGTGAGAGAGAGCAGATGCTGGTGTCATCCTCTGAGCCTGCGCTGGTGGTCTTGACCGAGAAGCTCCTCCTCCTCTGGTTGGTGTAGATGGTGGAGGACCACCTCGTCCAGCTGGGGCTCCGCGTGCTGAGGCTCCGCGGCCGGGACCTCCTCTCGGTGCACCTCCACGTGGTGCTCCACGGGGGGGCATACCGCGACCCCTACGATAATATACTCAAATGGTCAGATAACTAAAGATTTTATATCGAAAATACAGTTCATGTTTTGCTACATGACTATTAGTAGTTCTCACCTAGGGGGTGGTGGGCCACCACGGCCTCTCCCAGGAGGACCAAGACCTCTTCCGTGGCCAGACATGTCCTGGGAGCCATTCAGAAAACCTGGATCCATGAATGCATCTGGATGCATCTCATCAAGACCATCCACCTGACACATGAGAAGAGGATAAATCAGACTGACCAAATAATAACTCAATTGTGAAAAGGGCCGATTTCAGGGACGGGTGGCACTGATAAAGGAGAGGCAGCTGTTCAGTCACATCAAGACACAAGTTTCTAACAACCATTTTCAGTGCATCACTAGTTTTATTAATTGGATATTAAAAGTATGATTAAAAAAAAAAAAACTTTCAAAAAAAAAGATTTAGATGTTTCTTACCCCCCCAGTGCATCCAACATTTAGGTGTCTGTTTCTTCAGTAGAACACAGATGAAGACTAACTCCAACCATTGCTGTGTGCCAGTCATATAATGATGTAAATGGGTAACAACTGAGCACAAAACAAACATGCACAAAAACCCTGCTGCTCCTGACGACAATGAGGTCTTAAGACACAAACTGATAGGTTTGTGAGAAACCAAACAGTACACATTTTTACCACATCCCAACAACAGATTGACCTTAGAGGCAAGTAAATGGCAGATGGAAATAGATAAGACTTGTCAGGATGTGAGGGGAAAAAAAACAAAGTTTGGTTTCTCAGTTCGTGTCATGTATCGTCAGGAGCAGCAGGGTTTGTGAATGTTCTCAAAGCATGTTTTTATTCTGCTCTCAGAGTTGTTACCCATTCACACCATTATCTGTCTGGCACAGCAAGAGTTGGAGTTAAACACCTTTGTGTTCTACTGAAGAAACAAAGACACACCTACTGTTGGATGCACTGGGGGCAAGCATCAATTTCAGTTTTGGGTGAACTAACCCTTAAGTGTGATCTGAGGGGAAGCCAATCATGGTTAACATCTGCATATTTTATATATAAAATAAGGCCAATTTATAAATTTCCCCACATGCAACTAAAATTGCTTCATTAACAGTCATTCCACCCTAAAGGCCCAGACATTTGGCATACTAATCAGCTAGATCAGTGACTGGCATAAAACGCAGTCTACTGTTGCTGCAGAACATGGGCAAAAATAAGCAATGGGGTGAAACAAAGTATACTTTGGTCAAGTTGCGCGTGACAGTTCTGTGTTTTGAATACACAAAGAATGGTCAAAATGCCTGGCTTGGCAAGCATTTAGTAGGATTTAAGTGGTTTTAAACTCCTTTAATAGACCTTACATTTATTACTCATGTTACAGGAACGCCATGTGTATTAATAGCCAAGCTGTTCCAGATTGCTTTAGAGGAAATGGAACATGGCAAAAAAAAAAAAAAAAAAGTCCATTAAGTATTTTCTTAGCTTTTTAGACGTAAAACGCATTGGATACAAACATGACTGATGAAAAATGCCAGATAAGAGACAAAAAGCATTAGTTTGCTTGAATTCACTTACAGGCATCAGGAACTTTTTCACCTCATCCATGGCATGCGCCATCCGCAAATAACAGTCTGGAATGGGTGCAAAAACTTCAATGTGTACATGCAACTCCATTGCCAAGTGTGCATACTTGGGATCCCCACCTTTCCTCAGCTCCTCTTCCTGAAGGTTTCACAAGTTAAGTTAAGTTAGTCACAATTTAGTTTTAACAGTTAACGCATTAGCAGTGCACAAAATGAGTCATTACCTTGTTCTTGTCCCTCATGGAGCCTTTGCCCAAAACTGATATTTTAGCACCGGTGTCCTCCTGGAGGCGTTTGATAGTGCTACCCTGTGGCCCAAGGATCTTACCCACAAAGTTAAACTGAAGGGAGAAATTAGAAATTAATGACCAACAAGTCATTGCATTGTAGAGACTGGACTCAGTGCGTGAGGACTTACCCGAGGGTATTGCTTCACCGGAATAAGCACCCTTTCCTTTACACGCACATTCTTTGCGGTGAAGAGATCCAGGTACGTCTCTGTCTCTTTTTTTGGTTCTCCTTTCTGGACCCTCTCAATTTCTGCAAAAGACGATTGGTAATGCAAAATTTTGATTTTATTTTCTAAGCAATTCAGTGAGTTGTAACCTTGTAGGCACATTGCCCTAAATTGATGTAGATACTAACAAGATGCAGTTAAAATTAGTTGAATTAAGATCCAGACCAACAGTGTATTCAAAAGCACCTGACCCATTAAAGAAACTCTGCTCTGGCCCTAAAGCATTGCTTTCCCATAGACCTTTGCTCCAACCACAAGCAGACACCTGAACAATCAACATAGTCAGGACTACTCGAAACATGGCATAAACCAGTTAAATCTGCACACCAGTTAGTCTCAGGATGAGCCAAAAAAGTGGGAAATTAATAATAAAGACTGATCATGTTGGTGTAAGTCATCAATTCTTTTAGTCAATTAAGTTATACAAGCAAGGGCCCTCAAACCTGTATTCTGCTTTCTTGAAGAAAAAAAAAAGGTATGCAATGCATGAAGGACAAAAGTAACTTAATTTCAATGCGGTGTTGTGCAACTAAAAGCCTTTACATCTTTAAAAAAAAAAAAACTGGTTTAAAATCTCTTAACGCTCTATACAATGCATGGTAAGACCCCGCGATGGCGGGAAACCCCGTCGATCACACGAGACAACAGCAACCGACAAGGGTTTCAATTGAATCAATTCAACAAAAGCCCCGCCCTACTCTCGTTTCGATCGAGAAAAAAAAAGCAATTGATAAGAAAATGTTCGCAAATTAATTTCCAAGCCACCTTTTAATTGACTTCATTACACAATTTTACATTTTAATGCAAAGTTAAAATGAAATAAAGTTCAGTTTAAAATCGCATTCTGTTGGACAATCTCGGGGTTGGGGGATCTTGGAATTACGGGGTCCTTCGCCACAAAGGAAGATCACGTGACGCGGATTTAAAACTGAGATTGGATGCACTATACAACATAAATCAACTTCCTTTTCGCCTTCTCAAACACTATTCCCTACAAACGAGCTAAATAAAAGCACACTAAGATTTTAAACTCAAGTTGCACGCACATTATAAACACGTTTCCCATTAATCCACTAAAACCCAACCCTGGTGGCACAGGCAGAATCATACATTTATATTTCAACGCGGTTCAAATTTGACCTGGCTCTCAATGAAAAACAGGATTTAAGTTTGCAGGATAAAATACGCAACCAGTTACGCATGAAGGGCATTATACAGAAAATACTTGAATTAACGTTATATGAAATAAAAGCAATTATAAACTATGAGCAAAACCTCAGGATAAACGGTTCATTTTCGCACATTCCCAAAAACAAACAATCACAACAGAACGTAAAACACTATGAAATACAGCATGCGGCTTTGTGTAATGGAGGAGGGATTGAAAAAACACGGCGCGGCCTACCGGACCTAATCCCGCGTCGGGCCTAACGTTACAAACACGCATTTCATCGATGCACGTGAAATTCACTTTAGCAAACATAGATTATCTACTCTTTAAACACACCGACTTCATTATTTAATGGCTAGAGAAGTCGCATTCAGTAGATTAGCATGACTGGTTTAATAATGAATATAAAGACGCACTGACCTGCACTCAGTAGTTTCATGGCGTGCGTGAATGACGAGTCCAGGCTGTCTTTTTCTGCCAATAACTCCGGCAGATATTTACTGTCGCCGGTGCTGCTCTTTCTCTTGTTGTTGGCATCCATCGTGGCTTTAGACGATAATTCAATTCAATGCTGATGTTGAAAGCGCGTGCTGGCTCTTCTCCCTCTCCAGACAAAAGAAGCTGCTGCTGCGGCTAATGGCGCGGAAGGAAGTGATGTCAGGAGGCGAAATCTGCTTCCGTTTTAAGCATCGGATGAGCCAGGGGGCGGGGCGACTTCTGAAAACAACCGACTGTGATTGGACTGTCCTATCAGCGCTGAGAAACGTAACAGATGTCACGTGTATAGGCCCATTTTAGAATTATTATAACTTGATTATAAGCCTTATAAGAGGTATAAAACACAGAAAATAAATATTTTCTTACAATAAATACTTACAATTTAGAACAGGGGAGACCGGGAAGTGTTGTAATACAGAGTTAGATGTAACACTACACATTTGACAGTAAAGATAACCAATATCATACACTACCATTTTCTTTTTTAATTCACGTTGTAGATTTTGTGACCAATTAACTGATTTCAGGTAAGAAAGTAACATTATTTGCCTAACAATCATTAAATTGTATGTATTGACGCACATGACCTTATGTTTCAAAACCACATGCTAAAACAGTGTGAGTGGGGTAGTCTAGTAACTAATGTTACAACCAACCCCTGATGAGTCCAGTTATCAATCAACTCCTCTGTTGAGACAAAGTTTATTTTGCGTACTGAGGAATTTATTCAGTTAATGTGTTTCCATCATAGTTTATGTATGCATGTCTTCTTACTATAGCTAAAACGATCTGCCTCAATTTAACACACGTTTTTTTGTGCACATCATTAGAATTAGAATAGTTTTTAATACAATATCTCAAAATTCACATTAAAATATAGGTTGATTTTGGAAAGATAGCAAGTGACTGAACCCTTATGTCAGGAATACAGTACACTCACACAAACACACACAGCAATTGTTCTGCACTACATTTAATTTTAAAAAAATACAGTATGTTTTTTGTCAGTTTAATTTGTTCACATTGTTCAAAGCAGTTTTTTCTTTGTTCTTCAATGATGTATATGGACAATTGGATTGTGTGGGCGTTATTTCAGCAAAATTGATTTGTAACAACAGAACTTTTTGTATTTGACGTAAACTCACATAATTTGTGATTGTAGTACATAGTTATATTTGTAGCAGACAAATGTGGCTACTACGTATCACAATTTGAGACAGCTCAAATATCCACTGCACTGAATCACTGAAGAGCTACTGAAGCTATAAAAAAAAACTATGAACCATCCATGGTCTCCCCTATTTAGTATTTAAGTAAAACAAGTCACTGAACCATAATAACCACCTAAATATTGTATAATCAGTTTATTTATATAAAGATAATTCTCAAAAGATTGGGTGAAAAAAATAGTTTTATAGTCAGTGTGTCGTTAGATTGACATTACAAGGGCAAAGAGGAGTAGATGAAGAATGAAGGTTGATGGGGCAGATTGTTTTTAACATGTAAATGTGAAGACTGGAGATAAAGGAATATTGATTAGGTCATATTGCTGTGTTTCACACAGGGAAGAGTGTGAATGTGAGCAGGGCGAGGACAAAGAAACATAAATGGTGCCGTTTGCAGCATGTCTGGCATATGGGACAATGGATGGATGGTGCTTGGGATTGGGTAGCAGCAGGAGTCTGCTTTGTCTCATGAATATAGTCAGGAAATAAGAGAAATTCATACCAGAACATGGTATGACTCATGAATTTAAACTCATTTTGCTTCAAATCCAATATGTATTACTTTGTTTCTAAAAGTTAGTTGCAGTTACTGTATGGTATATTCAGTTTTTTAAAATGAAAATATGAATTAGACTTAGAAAATGTAAAAATACATTTTGTTTCTGCAGTTTTTTATGAAGGTAAATTTAGATATTTTCAAGACCAAGTAAATCAAATTTAAGGAATACTGAAGGGAACACAATACATAATATGCTCAAAGTGTAAATGGCTAGAGAGAAACACAATGAGTTGTTACCAATTACAAATGCTTCAGAGTTTGAAAATACAACTTTCGACAGATATCCATTTATTTTTTATTCATTTTGTTAAAAAAACAAAAGCCATTTGAATCATTCGGCTTTCAATAAGAACATAATCTTTACTGTATCTTCTGACCATGTTCCTCCTCAGTATCTGCCTGGTTTCCCAGTACAATAGTCTAAAGATTCTTAAATAAGATTGACAAATGATATAAAACATGAAGTCTAGTTTTTTGTGAAAATTACCAAAATAAAATGAGTTTAAATTTAAACAAAAACAAATATTTGCCAGTGGGCTCAATTTTTTTTAACTTAAATGAAAAGAATGTTTTCATAATTCATTGACAGTTATTTGCTCGTTTTAAACAAACTCGCTTCATTCTGTTCATTCTTTTCTAGAATTAATTTAACATTTTCCCAAGTAAATGTGTCTTGATTTAAATATGTTTAGATATCTGTATTGGAAAACAGGACAACATTTTTTGCAATATTTTTAATGCCATGGCTTTATGAATTTAAGACTTTCTGCTCGTTTTAATTGTTTGCAGTTAAAACAACCATTACACTCTAAAAAGCCTTTAAAAAGGATATGTGAATTTCAATAGTAAAATTCCATCAAATTTAATTAAATAATCGTTACATATTCAGATTATGAATTTTAAATTAGTAAAAAACAAACAAACAAAAAAATACCTAAAGCTTAATAAAATTGTATATACATTTTAATGGAAAAAGGGAATGGACCACTTAGTGTACTAATAATAATATATGAACCCAATACAAAATGAAAGCATATATTTGTGACCACCAGATATATTGTCCTTTAAAAAAAAAGAAAAGTTAATGGACATTTTATGAATATAAATCATAAAATTGGCCTGTAATGAGTTTTGGTGGAGTTTGTGTCGTAATTTGAAGGATGTAGTCATTGAATGCATTTTGTGCCAAAACAAATCCAGCTCACATAGACTGAGGTTGTGCTCACTTACTGACCTAAGTATTAGGTCTTATTAAAATCTTAGCAATTGTATAAAAAATAAAATAAAAAAAATTATATATATATATATATATATATATATATATATATATATATATATATATATATATATATATATATATATATATATATATATATATATATAGGGCATATCTAAATTCTGAAGCACTACAAAACCCCGCCAATTACATCATAAAACACCAGGGAATCATGGCACTTTTATTTAGAGTCCACATCTTAAATGTACATTATAATTATTACAACACATTGAATAAGTTCATTTCATTTGTTCTTTTGAAAGGCTCTGGAAAACCTTTCAAAGTTCAACTCAAACTTATTTAAGAAATCTTTACATAAAGCGAGAATCTGCAAGACACGCTGCAGAACTTCAAGTACCTGTGAGCGATACATGATTTAATCGTAGCATTGATACATCAAATAATCAGTGTTTGATTTTTTCATACATTAAGCAAAGACAACAAGCATTAAAATGCATCAGGCTGTTGTTCCCACCCTGATCAACTTAAGCACTCAGTCAACGGTTTACATAATGGGGAGTTAACAGTAAGGTGATGTAGTCGGGGAGCGGTGCTTTGCCTCTGAGTACCAGTCTCATATTCAATGATACAAGACATTTCTGAGAACATACGTTTCTCAGAACACACACACACACACACACACACACACACACACACACACACACACACACACACACACACACACACACGTTTAGTTTCATAAAACTGACTTGGACCAAGTGAACGCACGTTTGTAGGTGAAGTGAGTAAATTCTGCATGACTAAACAGCATTGTAAAAAGTTGTAAAGATGTTAACATTTTCAGAAGAAAGTGAGTGGAGTGTGACTGTGCAAAACTGCTAAGGCATTGTTGGCGGGTGCCATGGTGTTACTATATGGGGTTGTTAAAGATTTTTAAGTGAATGTTCCCTAAAGCGATGGTCTAAACTAAAAGAGCCCATGCACATCTCTTTTATAGTATGGTCCCTCTATAATTTGAGTCCATTCTTCAAATGCAAATATAGCATATTTTTTTATTTTTTTTGGAAGGTAATTTTTTTAATGTGAAATATAATTGATCCATTAAAAAAATTAAAACCTACTTTCCTAAAGTTGCAAAAAAACACAAACTTTGAAGTGCATCATATGCTGTAGTCAGGGTAGCGCCAGATTAAATTTTTTGACAGGAATGAAAACGAGGCTGTGAGAGACGGATGGTACTGTAGTTTAACAACATACTGATTGTTCAGCGGAAAAATGTCTTACCTAGATAAAGAAAAAACACTTTTTAAACTACATACAACTGTTTTAAATGTTGCAAGCTGCGTGTCATTGTAAAGTCTAATGCTACTTCCCAATTGTATATTTAGGATTAGTGTTCCAAATCTTAGTATGTCAAAAATGAGTACTCAAAGATACCCGGATCAGAAGTGCAGATCTGTGCACACTCTAATGGCTAATACTGCCCACAACCCATTGGACGAGGATTTGATTAGAACTACACATGGGAATAAAAAGTGTTAAAGGTGCACTATGCAACTTTCCGTCCACTGGAGGGCGCCTATTCAAAACAAAGGCGTAGTAATCGCATAATCTTGGGACAAGCAGTCTTCACCTCACAGCCGGTGGGAAATAGGACTGGCAGAAATCATGTTCACGGATGCGGTTATTAACGTTACTGTAGTATGAAGCAGAGCAGGGCCGAGTGTTGTGGAGCTGAGCACGGCCGCTGGAGCGATTGTTAAGATGAACGCAATACACGCCTAGTGAGCAGCAGGACTTTTATTATGCCACAGTCGCCAGCGCCATTTACGCTTTTCCGGTCATGAGTATGAGGTAACACAGCTCTGTTTATCATATTAGACACATCTAAGTGTGTTGAAAATGATGCAATTCTCTGCGTTTGCTCGGCGGCTTCTATGACACTTGTTGCACACTGCTAAGAGTAAAGCGTTTCTCCAAAATAAAAAACTGAGGGTAATCCCTCAAACGTCCCGGTTCATTGGTTAAAATAGCATTTTTTTTTACTAAGATTTACAAATAGTTGAAAACATTTGAGATATTGTATGTACTCTCCTGAACAAAATATATAACACTGGCCTAGTGGTTTTTGGATATTTTTCTGATTTTTTTTTTTTTTACATGATGCACCTTTAAACTACAAACATGGCGGATGTGCGGATGTGAAGTCTGGTGCTTAAGTAGAGAAGTTTAGACAAAGGGGTTTGAGTAGCTGGGTTTCCATCCAATTGTAATGTGAATATTTTCAAAGTTTGCAAAAAACATCAAAAAAGTGAATCAGGTGGGTTTCCATCAAATAGTTTGTACGAATGACGGTGGTATTGGTAACCAACAGTAAATAAAACTCTTAGCTTAACCTTAACATGGCTTAAGTAAGTCCTATGAAAACACCAAACAAATAAAGCATAATATGTACAGAAAAGCAGATGAATCCAGAATATGAACGCAACACGTTTAATTACACGTAAAGCATTTTCCTCCACATAGAAAACCAAGAAAAAGTTTATAATGAGGCTTAATGACCAACAGTTACAAAAAGACAAAATACATTATACATTATTAATACATTTTTTCAATTACATTATTTCAAAAACCAAACAAATCTGTACTCGCATTTAGATTGTCATAAACACAGAAGGAAATATTTGTGTTCTTTATTTTGGGCTCATCTGCTTGTCTGCAAATAGTATGCTTTATTAGTCATGTGTTTACCGAGTTTGGTCTTTTAATATAAATGTCTTTGTACATTAAGGGTTTTAAGAGTGAGAGTGTCTCCATCAGGGGAAATCAAGCAGAGCCTCCCCCAGTTTCCGTTGAAGCCAACACGGAAGTAACTTAAACTGCAATTCCTCGACTGGCCACTAGGGACATGCTCCTGAAGGACATGTTTACAGTCTGGTACAAATTGTGGTTTTGGTCTATACGGCTAATTTTGCCCTTAATTACAACTGTGATTTTTTTTTATAACTCATTCATTAACGTTATATAAAGCCTTAAAGTTCTGCATAATTGAGGGCGTGGCCATTTGATTGACAGGTGGAGAGTCATTTATCCTCTGTAAGTCATCGTGTCACCTAAGCTCCGCCCACATCCCGCCTCTTTGCCCATTTTCGGTTGGAGTGACATGCGATGGCAACGGCCAGCTCGACCCGACATTACGCTTCAAAACTGAACTTCAGGCAAACGCAAATCTATCCATCTCCCATTATTCATGAACTCTTTTACTGCACAAGTCAAAAACCACCTCAAGCGAGTGTAGGCTACTTTTTTGTGAATTAAGGGATTTCTTTTGCGAAATGTGGAGTTTCCATCATTCATTTCTGACGCGATACTTCAATATACACATAAAAACAGGGTTTTGAAACATGATTAATAATAAGTATCTAACCTGACAAAAAGATAAAGACACAGCATAGTTGACACTGAAGGGGACAAGTCCCCCCAATAATTAGAAACAGCCAAATTCCCCAATTATTTGATATTCTTGTTGCTGCTCTGATCACACACCTCTGTATACTGTTGGGATGACAAGTTATAGAAGTTATATTTTTAGTCTGATCTGCCTCAGCGGTCTAACAGCACTCTCTGTCAGAATGATTGAGATGGCCAATCAAATCCAAGTGTTTACTGAAGACGAGTAGCTCTAATGGAGTGTGTGGTAAGATGTAAGTAGCTACACGTTTAATATTTAACAACCGTTTCATGATAGATTTGCCGTTTTGAACTAAAACATGGCAGCATGAAAATTATTTGTGTATAACTGAAAGTGACGAGATTAGCGATACGAATATGATTGCATGTGTGCATATTTTAAAATAAAATATAATTTGCAAATAGTTTAAATTGATTAGTTCATGCCTATAAATAAACCTAAAACTTATATCATCTCTTAAAAATCTTTGAATCCTTTAATTATTTGATGGATAATTATTGAAATGGTCTCGCCCTCCACCATGTACATGGCATGATTACGGCTAGAATTTTGGAACATTTTGTTAAATGTTGAAAATGTTAAATTTTGGTGACCTAAACAAAAAGATCTCGGTTTCGTTTGGTACACCACAAAAATGTGTTTCTTATTTAGTATTTTTGTCTTGTTTTCAGTCTAAATATCTACAAATTCTTAAAATCAAGATGCTTTTGATATTTGATAAGATATTTGTCTTGTTTTCAAAATGAAGTGAGTTTTTGCTTTAAACAAGCAGAATGATCTGCCAATGGGTAAGAAAAATAATCTTGTGTGACTTTTGGTCTTAATTTCTATTTTTTTCCACAGAGAAAAAAATATTGTGTCATTTTACTTTTCTAGTTAAAGCAGCACTTGCCAACTTTTGCTCTCGGGGTCCCCCTACTGTTGGGAAAAAATAATGTCCTCAACTACTGTCGTAAGATCTGTAATCCTACAACAGGGGATGCCATCGCGCGTGCATTTGTTGACATGACAACCCTGATAGCCCTGAACTAGTGATGCGCGGGTCGTCTCATAACCCGCGGACCCCGTATGTCTATTTAATGTTCGCGGATGCGCGGCGGGTTGTAAAAATGAAACTTCATAAAAGTGGCGCCGCGGGTTGGTGCAGCACTAACAGTTCCCCTGAACACTGCAAGAGTTCACATGCAGGTGTTCTTCTGGCGTCGCGTGTGAAATGTCTTCATCCCAGGTAACGTTACAGTCAGTGGCATATGCTTCAGCATGTCATATGAATATAATTTCATGGGTTTTATTTTTTTCAAACGCCAAATAATCACGATGCTCACGTTTACAAGCCAGCGTCATTATAGTAGTCTATTGGTTACCGTTTTACAGAATCTATATGATACTTTAGTTCAATGTTCGAGTGGTAGCTCACCGTAACGGGCAGGACAGCATCGGTCGGGCACGCCTCCTTCAGCTCACGCCGACGAGCAAACGCTGGTCACATGTTGATCCTCGTCCTGCCTTTAATCCCATCACTTTTTCGTTTCCTCTTATTGCTTTCCTCCAACAAAACCTTTTCTTTCTTATTTGTCTGTGCTGCTTCGGACATGACTATATTATCCGATGAACAAACTTGGGCTCGCACGTCCGAATTTAAGGAAATGTGGGTGTTGGTGGAAGTGACGTATATGCCGTAAAGCAGTCGAATTTTGTAGTTCTTTTTGTTCTCGGGTTACTACCCGAAACCCGAAGTTTAAAAGTACGATTAAAAACGATACAGACCCCATCAGGCTATGGCAGACGTGTCATTCAACCTATTGTAAGTGGATTTATCATCACAAGAGTCTTGAAAATATATTATGAAGGTTGAAAAGTTACCTAGTGCTGCTTTAAAGCATCTTGATTTAAGAATTTTTGGATATTTGGACTGGTAACAAGACAAAAATACTTTACAAAAGCATTTTGTTCAGTGTACCGGAGTGGCACAAATTACACTTTTCCTATTTAAAAATGAACTTCGAGATTTAACTACACAGGCATGCGATTCAAAAGAAATAGGAGCACATAATCACTCACTATTATACATATTTAACTGTGACTGTGATTCAACTTATTTAAAAACCCACAGAAAATGTACTGGAAAAATACATGTTCTGAGTTAAAGGAGGTATTCAGCCATTTCACGTCCCTTAACCACCCTTACTAAAAAAAAAACCTAAATTGCAAGGTATTTCTCAATGCATTTCTCACATGAAAACCAGTGAGCTAAATATAATTTTCATGGGCATGAAGGAAAGTTTCTCATGTAAAATCTTAAACTCATTTCTTTATTGCAGAAGCATTAGATTTGGCCTTTTAGATGGTGATGAATAGCATCCATTGATGTCAGCATTCCCCATCAGGAAAGTTTTAAACAGTTGCTTCCACAGCAGGAATAAATATACATTTAACACACGAGAGAAAAGCCTCAGTGACTTTTGAGAACAGTGAAGGCACCAGGACACGCCGTCCGTCTAGTGCAACAGCAACCCAAGAGTCACAGATGATTGGGACAAAAGTAACGCAATCATGTTTATCAAGCTCAAATCGGCCCACAAAAATAAATATCGGGGGCATGTCTTATCTATATTATTGACACGTATCATCTCCAATCAAGAGTTCAGAGCGCATTTGGTCTTTAGTGAAGGAAGCGGATGCTCATCTTTTGTTCGACGTCCACTTTTTCCAACACCTGAGGAACAAAAAAGAGGCCTTTTAAAAGGAATAGTTCAAAACTAATTTTGGCATTATTTAAAATCACCTTCATCGTGTCATTCTGATCCTGTATTGTCATCCGTGAAACACAAAAGGAAAACTATGTTGGACTATCCCACAAATACTTTGAATTCTTTCCCCCGTTTGGGGATTACCTTGGTGAACTCATTAAATGAGATGCACATGTCTCCATTAGTGTCAGCCTCTTGTATAGTTCTGTCTGCAATGCTTCCCAACTGCTCATCAGAAATATTCACTCCCACCATCATTCTCAGCACCTGAAAGAAAAAACAAAAACAAGTTTGAGTTTTTCACCTCTCCACCGCTGGAACTTTGACCAGGAACTTTGGACTTTGGGGTGATACTGTGTGTTTTTCGACCGCAGAGACAAGGGTTTAAATGAAGGTCAGGGTAAAAAATGTTCACTTTTTCAAGGTTCAGGAACTTTCAGGGGTGGGACTTGGGTGCTGAACATGCTGATTGGTTGAGTCCATGCAGCATTTTATTCCAAAAACATTTTAAAAAGTCTGTTGAGGTGCATGCAATGGAGTTAAAAAAAATATGAATGATGGACAGACGACGAGGTTCAGGCTTTTCTTAAGCTTATATGGACGAAATCCAGTGGGAACTGGAAAGTTGTGCGTCTTGCATCACCGGACTTATTTGCCTGATAACCACGGTACTTTAGACCAGGGGTTTTCAAACATTATGATGCAAAGGACCCCCAAATATAAACCTTTTATGGGGGACCCCTTTCCTAAATCCATCAATATATTTTATGTATATGTAAAAACACTAAACATTTAAACCGTTAGATAAATAGTAAGTGTGACATTATAAATACAATATATTGTTTTCAAACTTAAATTGGCTATACTTAATGGTGGATGTATAAACCTGAAGAACAATTTTCATTTAAAAATTATTATATAAACAACTTACACTTATGTATGCAAGCAGCTTATGTACTGCGTTAAGAACACTGCTTTAAAACCCCAGTGAGCAAAATAAAGGGGAATATAGTGAGAAAAAACTCAATACAATTCTGGAAAGTGTTGTAAGGAGAAAGCAAGAAAGGAGAAAACACTGAGAAATGAAACAGTTTGAATGTTCAGTAGACTTTATCCATTTTTGCTTTGTCTTTTTTTTCTCTGTACTGAACCTCAGCATGAAAACAGCAACAGGTCTGGAGGGTCTGGAGAACCTGGGCTTTATTTGGTTTGTTATGTGGTGTCCTCTAGAGGCTAAAAAGCAGACCGCAGTTCTCTATGCACTCACTTTTTTCCCCAAATGGCTCATTTCATGATGAATAAAATAAGGCAGGAATGAAAAAGACATACTAAAACCTTTGGATTTTTAAAGTCAGAAACCTGAATAATTCAAATACAATCATGAAATGTACATGCCTATTCAGTGTTGGCCTACCAGATGCATTAAAGTAATACAAGTAAAATGAATTCTACATATTAAAGGTGCACTATGTAGTATTTATGCAGTAAACTATCCAAAAACCACCAGGCCAGTGTTATATATATTTTGTTCAGTTGAGTTCTTAGAATATCCCAAATGTTTCCAACTATTTGTAAATTGTGAGAAAACTGCTATTTTCGAAGGAGCCGGGACGTGTGAGGGATGTGCCTGTCAGTAACATCATATCTGCGTTACCCTCGGTTTCCAAACAAGTGTCACAGCAGCCGCTGAGCGAACGCACAGAGTAATGCCATAACAAAATTTTAAACACACTTAAATGTATCTAATATGAAAAACTGCATTACCTCATACTCATGACTGGAAAAGCAAAAAGAAAAAAAAGAGAAAATGGTGCCGGCGACTGTGTCCTGTCATAATAAAAGTCCCATTGCTTGTGAGCCATGTGATCGGCAAAAATTGCTCCAGCTGGCAAATTTAAGTGTTATGATTGATACCGCAAAGGGTGAATTCTAATGGTCTGAGAGTGGAAAAGGTTATTATAAACTATGCAACCAAAATTTTGACAAAAAATGACTAATAAAATAGAGTGAAGATTTAATCTAGAAAGAAGATAGAGCTCTGTGAAGAAACAGAACAATAGAATAGGATGCATGTGGTTGCACATCACATGTTAATAATAATAATAATAATAATAAATATAAAGATTTTTTAAGCTAAATTAACATTAAACTGTTAAGTGCTTGCACAAAGTTTTATGCATTTTGTATTTAGGAACACATCACAAAGCACATCCATGGCAGCTTTTTTTTTTTCATTCAGATTTTCATGGCGAAATAGAAGAGTTAAAATAGAAGAGTACACTGCAAAAAGATAATTTTCTTACTTAGTATTTTTGACTTGTTTCTAGTCAAAATATCTAAAAATTCTTAGGTTATAAAACATTTACTAGACAAGTAAAAATTATTGTCTTTTTTTAGGAAAACAACTCAAAATTAAGAGATTTTTGGCTTAAAATAAGCAAAATAATCTGCCAATGGGGTAAGAAACATAATCTTGTTTTCTGTTTGAATTAAGATTATTTTTCTTACCCCATTGGCAAATTATTTTGCCTATTTTAAGCAAAAACTATTAATTTTGAGGTATTTCCCCCCCCAAAACAAGACAATTACTTTTGCTTGTCTAGTAAATGTTTCTTGTTTTAAGAATTTTTTGATATTTTGACTAGAAACAAATCAAAAATACTAAGTAATTTTTTTTGCAGTGTAGATTATATTTTTACTTTTATATTCTTCTTTTCCTCTTTGATAGTAAAAGTTAACAAAATATTTCCCTGAAGTCCCCTGAACTGCACCGGATTGACCCTTTGAAATCCAGCTGGAATGACTAAGAGCTTTCCCTGTCTGACAGAGCATCTTCCGAGAATATGAATAGCTGGTTTCAGGTGACAAGGGCATGCGAGTCAGAGCGTCATTGTTCAGACGGTACAGAACGTTCTTTTGTTTCCCAAGTCAGAGCCGAGTGCAGAGGCTTTCTGTTGTACGTCACTGAGTACGATTCTCTTACCTGGAGCAGCTCGTCTCTGGAAATCTTGTCGTCTCTGTCGAGGTCGTATAACCGGAAAGCGACTGTGAAGAAATAAAAGAAAAATCGAAATATTATGAATGCATTAAAATTGCAACATTGTCTACATGAACACACTGCAAGGGAAGGCGGCAGAGATAAAGAGTAGCTGTGAACTAAAGCAGGTTTCAGAGAATCTTTAAAAAACCAGCAAATTATGTTTAAGATCAGGATCAGTTCAAGCTCTGTGTTTTCTTTCGGGGAAATGCCATTTTGCCTGCTTATACGTTTTTTTTAAAGATACAGAAGAAATAGGACAGATTTTTCTGGTCAGAATTTTAATTTTTTATTTTCTAAAAATTTTCTAAAAATTTTCTAAATAATTTTAATGTGTCTTAAAGGGCATTAGATGAGTTTTGCAATCATTATGTTTACATTTTAAACCAAAAACAGCATTTGAGATGGTCATTTATTTTTGTAAATCAGTTAAAACTGGCCGTTTTAATGAACATTCTGCCACTTGATTCAGCTATTTGTGTACAGTATATTACTCGAAGCATTTAAAAATGTTAATAGAGGCCCTGAAAACGTTTCTCATATGTTCAAATGCTTAAGCAAAAATACATGTACGCTACTGTTCAAAACTTTGGAGTCGGTTTTCTATCCGTAATGTAATATTCCTGTGATCAAAGCTGAAATTTTAGCATCATTACTCCAGTCTTCAGTGTCACATGATCCTTCAGAAATCATTCCAATATGACGATAATAACATTTCTGATTATCAAACAATTGTGCTACTTAATATTTTTGTGGATTTTTTTTTTCAGGATTCTTTGATAAATAGACATTTCAATAGAACCGTGTTAAATTAAAATTTGAAATCTTCTGTAGCATAATTAACTTTCACTTTTGATCAATTTAATGCGTCCCTGCTGAAAAAAAAAAAGAATACATTTATTTTATGTAACGGTATGTTATCCATTAAATGGTTTGGATGAAAGCTCCAAAGCAATTATCAAGCATGCAAATAGCTTGTGTCCAAAACATTTAACGGATAGTATCTCATTGGGTCAGTTTCAAAGACTAAGAAGATCAAGACTCAGACTTTAATCATCTTGCTTCTGATAAGACAAACCGTTTCAAACAGAGAGGACGTGAAAAAAAAGTGTGCTGGATCAGGCCTTGAATAAAGTAACAACTACAACAAGATGACCGACTTAAAAAGAAAAGCAAGAATAACAGCTCCAGATAACCATATTTTGTTATGGAATATAGTACTGCTGAAATTAATAAGAACTGGGAAATTAATAAGAACTTAATCAAAGTGATCCAAGTCTATGAAATTCGTTAGGAACCTCGAATTGTGAGCTATAAAAATGCTTCCATGTTTAAAGACAATGACTTGCCTGCTATTAAACGGAGAACGTGTTTGGACAGAGAAATAAGGGATGTTTAAGTGTGGACATTGCAATGACTGTGAGAACCAAATCATTTGCAGATGTTTGCATGAAGAAAATGTTTCCAATTATATAATATATTAATTATAAGAGTATATATGTTATTTATAGGCTTCAATGTCATTTTAATTGATTCAATGTGGGCCAGACAAAATGTAGATTGCAAAATAGATTATGGGATCACAAAAATGCAGTTTGTACAAGAAACAGACCCAATGGCAGTAAATTATGCATCTGTACATGATTTCAATCCATCTACTTAAAAAAAAGATTGGTTTGGAAACAGCTCCTGCATCTAAATATGCTTACTTTCATGGTTGGAGAAAAACAGTATGTGAGCCGAGTAAGTATATCTGAATTCACAGTATTCATAAAACAGCCGAAAAGTACCCAGATGACCTATTACTCCTGCTGAGCTTCTGAAGAATACGTTCAATGGGCACTTTACTATCCTATGAGGCCACGGGAGAGGATTTGTGAATGAAAGTGAAAGGATGCAACTGACGCTGTATATCACATGACAACGAAAACATGATGTACGTCTGAATTTAACTCAATTATATAGACAACATACTGTTTAATGATCGCAAAGTAAGTTTCAAACCAAATGTAGTACCTACCTACTATATTCAGTTTTCACATAACGTCCCAGGCCTTGCATTACAGGAACGCCCACCTGGTGGTTTCAGCAACATGAAGGCTTTCCTCCATTGCCTGCCAGTCTTTTTTTTTTTTACCAGGTTTGGAGTAGGTTTTAATGTAGTAAGACAGTGATATTAAAAGACCTAATTCAATATACAGCTTTTTGATGTTGAATACTTTGTACAGGCAAGCAAATGAACACAGAATATTAATGCAACAAGAGGTTTCTCATCAAGTGTTTTTCCCATCGAAAACCATTATGAAGAAAACGTGTTGCATTCTAATTCTTGGCTCAAAAAGGAGTAAACTGAATATTTTATCTTTTAATATCACTGTTTTTGTACATGAAGGCACTTTAAGGGTGGGCTGCACTAATAAGGATAATTTAGCCTGGCGTCGCTTCACCCAGATCAGTATTTCCGCATAGTTAATCTGTGTTTAAAATTGAGTGGTGCCAATAAAACCCATATCAGCAAATCCTTGATTAGTGTTAAACTTTGCTTAATTTTTATTTCTTAATTTAATAGAATGTCCTACTGGTTTAAGTAACTGAAATACTGCAGTAGGTGCTGTATATTGATCACAAGGTGCCAAAACTTGCATCTTGTTAGTTGTTCATATATATATCATATTTATTATATATTATATTTTTATAATTATTATAAAAAAAAAATTTTTATTATTATAAATTATTATTATTATATTATTATTAATATTATTATATTTTTTTTATTGACCGTCTTGTTCTGCATTTCTATGGCTGTTTTGCCCTCCAGCGACAGTCAGGTGACTGAAAACTATAAACAGTTTATACGCAGCAAGTGAGTGGATCTATTAGAAAGGGTGATGGAATACAAAGTCCCTTACAAAGTGAAGCCATTCGGATTTTTTTAGTTAAATGCTACCATTTTTCCTGGGTTGAAGGAATTTGATCTAACTTCATTCTTCTAAAATTACTGTTATTATTACTATTAATTGTTTCTCTCGCTCTTCTTTCTTATTTGATGCATGTCATTATACTTTATACTGGTTAACAATAGGATTTCCTGGCCATTCCTGCAATGGATCTTTTGTGGTGCGTCTCACTCAGCCCCCTAGTTCAATAGTCAGGGCACTGATCAGGGAGTCAGCCATTTTAAGGGCTTTTTTAAATCTCAGAATCCTTCCAGTTCACTGAAACGTTCGCTCTCTAAAAAGTCCCAGAATGCACCGCAAAAACCAGGGTGGATTGATGCTCACCATGTTCCCTTAATGGAAGTCTTGAAGCGTGAAACAAATTACGTGAGTCAACATAACGACACACTATTCATGTTTTTAAGAATAGAAAGCGTTATAATATTTCAGCATAAACACATCGCTAGGCAGGTAATGAAGAAAATCTAGCAAAAATGTTTTATTTACGGCTAAAACGTTGCACTTGTATGTAACAAGCAAAAATATTTATCCTAATGTACTTTAAATAACATTAACATGAGTAATAACAGAAAGATAGCAGCTCTGCTGTCATTCATAAATACCAGTTATGATGTTGTACAATGAGGACACTGGGTGCGTTTACATGCACGTTCTTTTATGATTATGATTATGCCTAATAAGCAATGAACATGGTCATGTAAACGCAGTAACCCGTTTTCTTTTATCGGTTTACGGTCATAAACGCCGTAAGCATAAACCGGTCGGGATGGGTAGTTTTTTGCCTCTTACCCTGATTTCGCGCAGCATGTAAATGCATTAACCCTCTAGGCAAAAAGAAGAGTTTACTCGACAAGATGCGTCACTGAATAAAACGGCCCATTTTGTCAAATAGGGTGTCAAATTTCATTCAACCTCCCCTCCACTAGATGGTAGACATGTCGTACTTCATCCCTGACTCATACAAACATCGTCCCTGCGTCCCAATTCGCATACTATCCATCCTAAATAGTATACGAAAATAGAATTAGTATGTCCCAAATCGTAGTATGTTGAAAAGAGTATTCCAAAGATTCCCGGATGGTTTACTATTTCCGGTCCGAATTCACAGTATGGATCGATGGGCACTCTAACGGCTGATATTGCCCACAACCCATTGCGAGTTGGACGAGGATTCGATTAGAACTACAAACGCGGATAAAAAGCGTTAAAAAACTACAAACATGACGGATGTGCGAGTTCGATGGTTAAGTAGAGAAGTTTAGATAAAGGGGTTTGAGTGACCCTATCAATATTTAACCTGACAAAAATATATTTATTCAGTGTTGTCCACATTATATTTCACCTGCAGCAGCATTGTGAACTTTTGTAATGACATTTTTGGCCATTAACTTTTAAATGCATCATTATATTCAAACTGCAAACACATGAGGAGAGTCTCTGCATTAAAGACCCACAAATGGCAGATCAACGAGCGGCTACATTTCTCTCCGATACGGTAGGAGATTAATCTGAATGTGGAGGATTTGAACTGTGACGAATCTGACGATGATTGACAGGGCAGATAAACGGTGACGGGATGCACGTAACTAAGCGACAGAGTCCGTTAAAGATGGCGAAGTAGTATGTCCCGAAGCTTGCATACTTTTCTGCTACACACTCAAAAGTATATACTTTTTCTTCACAAAAAGAGTACATACTTTTAGGACGTAGTATAAGCAGGCGAATTGGGATGCAGCACATGATTCTATACAAAATATACGAGCAAGAGCGCATTGAATCAGTGTAAACAAAAGCGGAGCTGACGTGCGAGTGAGCTGTTTTATCAGAGCATAGTCAACGTCAGCGAGTATTTGCATTAGATTATTATTAATATTATTTTCTAATGGCATCAATAAAGCTTACACGCAATGAAGTGTCAGGACTTCTATTCGCGGACCCTGATTCTGAAGGGAAATATGAGATGACAGTGATTCTGAAAGTGAAACTAAACCTAACGTTACACTAAGCACAAACGGTGGATCATTTGCCCAATGTAGATGGTCCTTTGCCCAATGTCAGTGGTGGGAATAATGTTTCCCGGGGTCCGAGTGTTCATCGCGAAGTTAGCCGGTGTGTTAGTGTTGGGAACGAGGCGGCCGCGGGAGATTTTTGCCGCGCTCACCATGAAGTGTGCGTCTTCTCACCGCGCACCTCTCCGCGATCGCGGCGACAGTATTGTGGTGGAAACTTTATCTAACGCCACTTGGTATGTTAGAAAAGGTCGAAGTATTCATAAGCAAGTTCGGGGGCAACGTGGAGGCAGGGTGGGGAGTCAAAATGACAATAACAGTGGCCGTGGCTGTGCACACTATATCACAAACGCAGGCATTTTTAAGACCCAGATAATTGTAAAGATGTGTTCTTCTCATCTCATTCAGCAGAATTAGAAGAGCATCTGTAACTGCATGAGGATATGAGCCACAAATCTCCCGCTGACACTGTGCACGCTTTATTTAACATCACAACTGACGTAAAATTTTAAAAACTCAGAGTCAGATACAGACATTATTATTTTTGACATCACTAAAAGGAAAAAACCCGGTTTATTAATAAAATCATGTAAACGCGGTTTACTTGCGTTGTCAGTTTACTGGTTTGCATGTAAACGGTGAAAGCTGATTATTTCAATAAGCTGATATTTGTGAGTTATCAGCTTACAGGTGTGCATGTAAACGTGCTCATTGTCGTTGACAGAAATAGAGTTATTGGTGTCCAATGTGTAGTGAACCAGAGTCCTTTACGTCCTTAGCACTGCGCACGATATACTGATTCATGAGTTCGAGAGCTAGGGAACTGATTGGTTTTACCCAACTAATTACATCTACACCAGCAACTCATTTTGTACCTTACACACCAAGCCTGCGGTCTCCCTCTCAAATACTGAAGCCTCCGCGCCTCGCTCGCCCCCCGGTGACCGGTCCCAGTATAGCCGCCCCTCTGTGTTTTCTAATGGACGCGAGGTGAACTAAACAATAAAATTACACTTCAAATATTTTTTTATCCAAAGTTAGTTTATGTCATTGAAGGCAGTTATCATCACGATGATTTCATTTCAAGTGTTCGTTTTTAAAATAAGTTTAATTTTGGTTACCGTAGTTATTTGATGCTATAAAAACGGGGGGGGTGACGTCATGATTGACAGCTGAGATCGACGTCTTCTCTGAGTGAAGTTGTCACTGAGGCACTAACGGACTTTTTTCTAGATTTTTGGGAGCAGATTGGAGCTTTAGCTTTAATTTCTACATTTCCATAACTGTTTATTTCACACCAACATAATTAATTGTTCTGCATCTGCGAGAGTGTGGGCGGGCTTTTGATATCGCGACTGTACTTCCTGCTCTACTTCCTGCGCTCTACTGCGCAACTCCGGTCCCGAAATCGCTACTGCGCAGACTCGGTCCCAAGATGTCCGCGCCGTGCAGGCCGCCTGAAAGCTTCAAATATGGCAAGCGGAAACGGATGATGTCGAGTCGTCCATATTTTTTTACGGACTATGTTACACACTCTGAAGAAAGCAGAAGGCTAAAATGCAGCAGTATGCAGTGTTTTAATGTTCTATTTTGATTAGCCAGGATGTAAATAAAGGCTTTCTTTGTACCAGAAGAAGTGCCTTGGACTCTTTTCTAAAATATATGTGTGAAACCCAGAAGGTCCTTCCAGCAAGTAGCGTTCCAAGATATGAGAGATGTTTGGTTTGAACTTACAGAGGAGTTTGTTGGTCCTGCTGTTGAGTGGTTCTCCAGTATGGTCTTTGTTCTTCTCGTTGTCCTCCACGGGACGAAAATGAGCCAAAGTCCTCATGAAGCCTCTAAAGTTCACCTGATCCTCACTGAGACACATAGAGAGATAGATAGAGAGAGATAGATATATATATAGAGAGAGAGATAGAGAGTGTAACAACATTAAAAACAACATTAAAACTCATATTTTGTTTAATAAGATCCACACCAGGCAACTGGTATCTAAATCTCTATAGGGCCAGACATTGCTAGAGACAAGTTCCCCATGAAAACTGTTGTCCAAATTTAGACTCCTACTTTAAAATGGTTTTTACAGACATTTCCACAAGAAAGTTTTCATGCTTCTAGGAATTTGAGTTCACGGTAAGAACTCGAAACCAAATAAACCATGAAGAAACAAACAACCCATGTGACACACCACCCACACGCCGTGTGTTTTGAGAGAGCAATGACATAATTTGAAGAAGTAACTAAACATGTTGTAACAATCTCAGCCAAAAACTGACACAAAAACTGATAAACTGATATGGAAATTATATCCTCTGAGAAATCCAGATGCATGTGATGAAACAGATCAAGAATTTCCCCCAAAGCTAAACTAGAAAATATTTATACATCCTTCTTTTTAACTTTCAGTTCTTTAATGTATCCTTAAAAACATATTAAGATACATTAACATATTAATGTATCCATAAAAATATTAAGCAGAACTTAAGACTGGAGTAATGGTGCTGAAAATTGAGCTTTGCATCACAGGAATAAATGTCAAAAATACAGTATACAATACTATTGCAATAACAGGTCTAACTTATATTTGAAAATGCCTTCTGAGATGTTACTTACCCCTCTGGGAAGAAGGCATTAATTATACGATCACCAAGAGGATTTATGGCCAACTCGGGAATCCTCTGGAAGTCTTCTCGGCTGAGAGAGAGAGCGAGAGCGAGAGAGTTATTGTGTGTGAGAGGTGTAAAGAGTATCTGAAAACCATGCTCAAGTAAATGTATAGTTACATTGAAGCGGAAATTATTCTATTACAAGTATAACAAGTCACCACCAGATCCAATATCACTTGAGTTAAAGTCTTAAAGCATCTGATTTCAACAGGACAGAATGTAGGCTCAAAGACACTTTAGGCCCTGTTTACACCTGGTGTTATGATGTTTTTTGGATGATCGGATCACAAGTAGATGAGGGAGACACATTCACGCTTACAACTGCTGTTTTAATTGGTTTCTTTTGTCCATTTCCAACCACTTCTGTCCCGATTTCATCAAAGGGAGGGTCAATTCTAGTGATGGGACGATTATAGGTTTAACGATACACCACAATAAAATGCCGGTCAGTATTATCGTTTATCATTTAATTATCATTAAAACCATGTTTGATTATCATGATTTTGAAAACTCGCTGTAAATCATGTCCAGCCAGCATCAGTCTCTGCAACATTGTTTTTTGAATGAGAAGAAATGGTGGAAGGCAGTGGCAGCGCTCTGGAGATTTTTTTAGCCTTCTAAAAGGACCAGATCTGAGATGTGGTCATATTTTAGCTTTTACAAAAGTCCTGAGGGAAACTTAAAGGTGCCCTAGAATGAGTTGAAACAATATGTTTAATTGTTCTCCGATATCTACATATAGGGTATGTGACTTATTTAAGGGTTAAAATTGTCCAGATATGGTTTTACAGGTCCATTTATAACCCCAAATATTGTCCCTAGGATGTAATGCTCTGTTTTTGCTTTATTTGGAAGGGTCATGAATATTAAATGTGGAGTTCGGCTCTGATTGGCTGTTTCACGGCACCGCTCAGTGACAGAAACACATCTGCCATATACTATCAATCATGGAGAGATTATGCATCCAACTTTATGTTTGATCCTGTTTCTGACGAAGATAAAGATTTTGAGGAACAACCAATTGTTTTGAGATTGGAAATAGATGCTTTTGAGTGGTAAGTTTAGTCTTTATTTTTAGCAAGACTTCAAAACACAATCCTGTGCTTTCCATTCTGAGACAGTTGAGCTGGGAAAAAAGATGGCGTCCGAAAGTTGTGTTTGTTGGTCAGTTTGTGTGTAAATGTATGTTTTTTACCAATATTTTCCATTTCTGATGTAATTTCTTGCGAGAAATTACTAATGTAGTAATTAAATATGCGTTTAGTTTTGACCAAAGGACGCTCTATTTTGCTAGGTTAATTAGATCATTAACCTGTTACACTGCCTTAGAAGTCTCGTAAGGTGCCTTCATGCATAAAGCACTGCCTTACAAGTCATTGTCTGATAAGGCAGCGAGGCAACGAGTCAGCTGCCTGGATTTTCAGACGCAGCCACAGTCTCTCTTGAAACCAACACGGAAGTTACTTAAACTGAAATTCATCGACAGGCCGTTAGAGAAAGGCTCCAAAAGGGAGTCAAATCTGTATCTCCCCCATGTTAAAAGGCCCAACTTTACAGCAGAAAAAAAAACATTTTTACAATCTGGTACAAAATGTAGTTTTGGTATATACAGCTAATTTTGCCCTTCATAACAACTGTGAATGGGTGCATTTTTTTGTATAACTCATCTGTTTAAATTATACTAAACCTAAAAGTTCTGCATAAATAAGGCAGTGGCCTCTTCAGTGACAGGTGAATATCCACTATGGTCGGGCTAGGCGGGCGTGGTTTCAGCAACCAGACACCTCAGCTCCACCTCTTCGTTCATTTTCAGTTAACTGGGAGTGACGCGCTGCCAAGATAGCCGCTTAAGATGTCAAAAATTATCTTCAGAAACCAACGGGTGATAGACACTACGTACATATTTTTTTAAAGGCTATATGTGCTATGCAAAATATAACAAGGGCTGTGTCCAAAAACGTATGCAGCTGACTTGTTGCCTCACTGCCTTAATTAGGCAATGACTTTGCAGGCAGCGTTTGCGCACAATTTAATAATCTACAGCAAAACAGAGAGAGATTTGGTGATAATCAAGCAAATATTTAATTACTTCAGTCATTCTTTCACTAGAAAGGACATTAGAAGTGGAAACTTTCAGACGGCACCTGTATGTTTTAGCTCTACTGTCACTGAATGGAAAGCACAGGATTGTGGGATATCAAAGGCAGCGAAGGACACATATATGCTGCCTTTAAAAATAAATCAGATGAAGGTCTCTCAGGAGACAGGAAGTGAACCAAATGCCTTCTTACTTTGGAATGCATCCTCCGAAAGAAAGCAGTTTTCAGACGCAGCAGAGTAACTGCATTATTCATAACTAATGTATTGGAGTACATTATATACACACTTCAAAAGACACCTAAATACATTAACTAATTACATTTACTCAAATACTTCACACCACTGTAGCGTGTAAATGCGTTTCGGGTGAGTTTCAGGTTTTACAAACTAGTCGGAAACGAGTCGGGTGTAACGTTGTAATGAAATAACACGAGAAACCATCCTTTTTTAATAATAAAATCAAACTTCTTCTGAGAAAGTCATTACCTGAACAGTTTTGCTATAACAATGATAAGCAATTTTTTCCCCAGTGAAAAGTAAATCTGCTGAAACATTTGATATGGCTTGATTGCTTTACAGATTGTTACTTTGAGCCAGTGAGTATTATTCTGCATGCACACGTCTCTGTGCTCTTGGGTTGACATTGGACCAAGTAATGTGTATAAAGCCATACTTCACAGAAAAGCCCAACCCTAATTCTGTGAAAATGGGCCTTGTTAAAAGTATAGTTTGACGACTACCCTTTTATTGTTCATCTGATCCGAGTAATAATAATGCGCTTACAGTGCAGAGTCAGTCAGCGTAATTAAAACCCTAATCCCATTACGATGATGAAAAAACTGTTTTGTAAAAGATTATTTATGGGAGTAACTTTCTAGGGCACAAGGAAAGTGGCCGCGGCGGTGACCTCCACACTCAGACGACACACACACACCTCACCGCCCTGATTTCAGAGGATATTTATTGTTCAAACACAAGCGCCCGTGCCTCTAATCTCAGTCTGACGGATGTTTGGGGTGACAACAAACACAGCAGGTCATCAACACGGTTATGTGCTGCTTTTGGGATTTTTTTTTTATACTAACCATATCGCTGAGGACGTTTGTTGAAGTAACCATCATGTCAGCGGGTTTTAAACCACAGAGGATGTTGCCATTTAAAACAAACAATTATAACAAGAACAACCTGTGACTTCAGCATATTTGGGCAACAGAATCAGTTTCGTTTTTTATAAGGCAAGTCACGAAAATCATTCAAAAAAATGCATCACAAAAGTGTCAGTTTTCAAAGGAAAAGTTGAATTTGGCTTATTATACAGCACCGTTCAAAAGTTTGGGGTCCGGATCAGCTGTATTAATGTTTCTGAAAGAAGTCTCTTGCTCACCAAAGTTGCATTTATTTGATCATAAATACAGTAAAAACAGCAATATTGCAAAATATTATTACATTTTAAAGATTTCTATCTGAATATATTTTAAACTAATCTATTCATGACAGGATTTTTTGATGGGTAGAAAGTTCAAAAGAACATTATAATTGCGTTTACTCTCACTTCTAAACAATTTATCCTTGCTGAATTTCTTTCAAAAAACAAAAACAACAAAACTTACTGATCCTAAACTTTTGAACAGTAGTGTACTTTGATTTTTATTTGTGATCCTGAACCACAAAGCCAGTCATGGACATTATTTGGCCAGGATACAACTATTTGATTTTTTTTTTATTTTTTTTATAGTATTAACATAAATTAATATTGAGAAAATCACTTCAGCCATGCATATTACTACTAATAATAGTTTATATATATATATATATATATATATATATATATATATATATATATATATATATATATATATATATATATACACTAAATATCTTCATTGAACATGATCTTTACTTAAAATTTTTGCATAAAAGAAAAATCAATAATTTTGACCCATGTATCGTTTGCTATTGCCTGTTTTTTGTGGTCCAGGGTCATACTTTATTTTGTCAATTTAGTCAATCTGAATATGACTGTACATATTACAATTTAACCCTCTGATGCAAGTCAAAATTTACAAATTATATTCAGAACTTTATTTTAGTTTGATCATGTTTTATCAGAATTTAATTGTTTTTCTTTTTGCATTGACAATAATGCAATCTGTCCTTCCTCACAGGTTAAAAGTTTGTCTTAATGGAATAGCACACTATCCTTTGAAACTCACATTAATAATATCACGCGGACTACATACTTCCACTTGCGTAATATTCACTGTCTACGTCCCTCTCAACCAACAATACCGCAGTTCTTATTCATCTATTAGTCACTTCGCGTAAACTATGGCAAAATTCTGAAGCACTTGTTCTTTCTAGATCTCCTTCAACTGAGCACATTTCTCCAGTCCTTCAGCAATTACAGACGCTTCCAGTAAAGTATAGAGTTGAATTTAAGAGCTTGCTACTTACAAGTCACTTCATAATTTTGCACCCCAACACCTTACTCAACTTCTCCATGTTTACACTCCATCACGTGCTCTCAGATCTTCATCTTCAATTTCTCTTGTGGTACCTCGGATTCAGCTGACTACCATGGGTGCCAGATCTTTTAGTTTTGCTACCCCCCGCCTATGGAACTCCCTTCCTCTTGATGTTTGCAAAAGCAATTGTTTATTGACTTTTAAAAAGCGTCTTAAGACATATCTTTTTAAACAGGCTTTTTAATAATATGTTTTATTGAGTCTTGATTGCTCTTTATCTGTATATGCAGAGTGTTCGTTGTGTGTTTTGTCTTGTGTAGTGATCTGTATTTTTGTTTATGAGGTGACCCTGGGTATTATGAAAGGCACCATTAAATAAAACGCATTACTCTTATTATAATTATTTATGTATTATTTTTCTATTTTTGGGGATTTTGATAAATTATATTTATGAAATTGTTTATCAAATGTGAAATTAAAAAAAGTTGAAATGTATTGTTAATTTATTCATTTATATGGCTATGTCCTGTCCCATTATGTTCCCATGTCCCGTTTATATTAGCCTGGTTTTACCAGACTCTCGTACATTTCATTTGTACATAGAGTCTGGCCACTCTCCATTGACAAGGGTTTATTTCCGCGAAGGCAGGTACTCTGTTGAGGTTTAAAACTATTGGATCTGCCCTGAGCCACTCTGGATCTGCCATAACCAATCGCTAACATTTGGTCGTGACGTATGTCATGCGCCCTTCGCCGGTTTCACTCATGGAAATCCGACAAAATAAAAGTGCACATGAAGTGCCACCTCAGTAATAAAACCATAGGATAAAACCTAAAACTCGTGCATTCGGATTGTGATTTATTCACGCCACGGTGGAGAGAACGCGGCGCTCACGTGGTCCGTAACATCATTGTATGCTGTAAATAAAATGTCATATGCTTGGTATGATAATAAATGCTGCTATAAATAACGGTGCTTATTAAATAAATAAATAAACTAAATAACGGTAAAAAGTGCTTTTATTTTAATTTGTTTGAGCGGTGATGAAATATATTGCTCTTCTAAATACTTGGCAGCATTTTAAGGAAATACAAGTCTATAAATGCATCCTAATAACAGCAAAGCAACCGTATGGTGTTCTGCTGTGGTCAAAAATGATTACAAACAGTGAATTTTGAAGTGATATACTGTTGAAAACTCAGAGATGTGGATTCGGACAGCTAAATCAACACGGCCGGGGATTTTTCCGCGGGTGGTGAGAGACGGATGGCAATAAAATCCCTGACTAGTCCATGTAACTTAAATGATGGCAATACCTTCCGACACCACGAGAAACAGTTACCGTCCGAATAGCTTCAGCCAACTCCTTCCTCACTAACGAAGCGATCTGGAAAATCAAACTTTTCCCGAATTTACCCTGTTGGAGGGCCACAACATCATGGCCACCAACAAACCCCAGCAAAGACTGTTATTGCTCCGGCTTTAACTTCTGGATATTCGGCAGCGGTGCGGTGCCACAATGCAATGAATGGTTTAGTTTGCATTACTGAACTACAACTCAAACTAGCGCTCGACATCAACGTCATCGTTCTCAGCCACTCCCTCTGTTCGCTGATTGGACCGGTAAAAAATTGTTCGGAGAAAACCTAAGACTACACAGCAGTCCCAGACGTAGTACTGAAGGAAAATGAAAATTGAGCGGAAGTATGGCTGTCAACCATACTTTAACCATCCAACCTGACAGAACTGGAGAGGATCTGCAAGGAGGAATGGCAGAGGATCCTCAAATGTGTGAAAAAAAATTGTTGCATCTTTCCCAAAAAGACTCTTGACAGTATTAGATCAAAAGGGTGCTTTTACTAAATACTGAGCAAATGGTCTCAATACCATGTGATATTTCAGTTTTTCTTTTTTAATACATCTGCAAAAATTTAAATAATTCTGTCAAATATTTTTCTGTCAATATGTGTGCAAATGGCTACAATATAACAGAGTGAGAAACTGAAGGAGGTCTGAATACTCTCCATATCCACTGTAAATCTAAACAAGCCGTTTTCTATATTTATTTAGGTTCACATCTCAAAAAATGTATTTTTCTGTAAGATTTTGTTTGGGTGCAGTACCAAATGCTTCCAGTAAATGAAACTTACTTCCTAGTCATTTTCAATACGCTCATTTATTTTTAAAATGTAGGACCATTTAACCTTTTCAAATCATGTTTTTTTGCGTTCATATAGCAAGTGCTCACAAATTTTAAAAAATTATTCGATGTAGTCAAAATTTCAAAAACAAAAAAAAACTAAATGTAAATCTTTTCTGTAAAAAATGACCAAAGATCACCCGAGGGTTATTTAGAAATGGTACCAATTCATTTTAAGTAATGTTTATTTGTCAAACACAATACTTTGTGCTATAAATGCACTAGTACTGCTATATTTACCAGTACACAACCAGCAACCACAGTGCACAGCTTGCTTTTATCTTCCTTATAACAACCTTTCACTGATAAAAATCATAGTGTGTACAGAGGTCACCCCAGTTCTAAGGACACACATAGGACATTACGCAAACCACCATGGCAATGTCACTGTTCATTGTAGCTTTGTCACTGGCCTTGAGCGCTCTCTTTTACAAGGAATATTTACAAGAAGTGTCATAATTTTTAGCAGTGTAACAGGAAAAGTCTTTCATAGTCAAAACTCAAACAGAGCTAGACATTCCTTAACATATTAACTTGCAGAGCCTGAGGCTGGAGTGAATGTTAAATTAAAAGCGAGTGAGCAGATATAACAGAACTGCTTGTGTAATACCTGCTTCCTCATGGGCCAAAGGTGTTGAAACATCACATGGTTAAAGTTCAGTATTTCTCATGTAACTCGTGTGTCTCGTACCTGAGCGCTCCGTTCTCTCCTTTATCGAGACTGTGGAAGCGGCTGTAGAGACGAGTGATCTGACTGTGGGAGACTGTAACACAGAAACAAAAAAATGAAGTCTTGTTAAGAACAGTGAACATTCAAGTCACTTATGTGATCATCAGTCTTATCTGAATGATCTAACATACCAGAAATATATCACACTAGACAAGATAATGAGCGCCTTATATCTCAGGTAAGTTATCAACAACTGAGATCAGGATTACAGGGGTAAATTAAAGACTTACATTTAAGGAATATATTGAAGGGACCCCAATACACACTATATTATCTAAATGTAAATGCCTAGAGAGAAACACAAGATGATGCATTTCTAATGCATCAGAGTTTAAAAACACACCTTCCAACAGATATCTAGTATTTTTTAATTCAATACATCATAACCCAAACACCTCATAACATGACCTTTACTGTAATTTCAGATTGTGCTCCTCAGTATCTGCCTTGTTTTTTCCAGTGCAATAGTCTAAAGATTCTTAAAGGGGGGGTGAAATGCTGTTTCATGCATACTGATCTTTTTACACTGTTAAAGACTTGGAATCCCATACTAAACATGGACAAAGTTTCAAAAGTTAAGGTGGACGTTTGATGGGAGTATTTCTTTGTCAAAAATACTACTTCCGGTTAGTCATAAGTTTCGGCAAGTTTTTTGCGATCATGCGTCCCCTTTGACGTTAATGGGGGCGGAATTTCCTTGTATGGGCCTTACGGACAATTCTACCGGAAGCGTGTGAGAGAGAGAGAGGGAGAGAGCGAAAGCAACAGGCTATGCCCATCAAAGCGCTCGTAGGCTGCGCTGCACAGGTAATGTGCACAATTAACAATGACATCAAAAAGTGCGTTTTTGGTTGCCAGACCAAGACAGTCCTGCACAGATTCCCCCAAAACCCCGCGTTAAGGCAACAGTGGATGTAATTTGCTTTTCCGGATCAGCAACTGAGTTGCGCGAATGTTTATATCTGTTCGCTGCATTTCGGTGCCGACTGTTTCATAAACAAGGCCCAGCTTGACGCCGGATTTTCCAATCGCCTAATGCTGAATGATGGAGCAGTCCCAACGTTAGAACCGCGGGCGGTGAGTTAGACTGCTTCAAATGTCTGTGTTTTTGCCTATGCTCATCAAGTAGCCCAAACATGATCACGTATAGTTACTATATATATTACTATATATAGAAATTGATCAATGGAGCATGCGATGTGTAGTGCGTGTACATTTGTTTAGCTGGCCACTATATGTGTAACTTTATGTTTGTGTATTGTAAAAGCACTCAACAATACACAAAGAGGGGGGAAATATGTTGAACTAAATAAGCGCGCTTCTTCATTCAAATGCGCTACTATTCCGTGTCTTTCTATGTAAACACTAACTTAACCTGTCTACACAAACCACGCGTAAACACACAAACACACGTGCACAACTGCACTTCCCACATGTACACCTTCAAAGACAAAAATACGACGATATAATTCAAGTATAAATATGTAAATAACACAAGCCGCTAAGCATATTATATAGTTAGTGTATAACTTGTACCACATACAGACGTCCTGCTCTAGTCGTTTTTGCTGCTGCTCCTGTTCAACTGCAGCCTCTGGGTCTGATTCCGGATCATAGATGTATGGCTGTATCTGATTAAAAGCCATATTTTTATTTTGAATAAAGTTTTTCCCCCGCTGTTAGGGATGACAGCTTTACGACGCACTCGACTCAAACACAATAGCAGCGCGCTGCTGCACACGTCATTATTTAGCTCCGCTCACACGACACGCCCCCACCCGCTCGGCTTTTTTCGGAAAGACTCGGAACAGCGCATCTTTCTTATATAATTATAAAAAAAATAAAGACTTTTCGGAGATATGCAGGATGCAATGCTACTCTATAGGTACTCAAGATTGACATGACACTGACTGAAACTGAGTGTTTCACCCCCCTTTTAAACAAGATGCATTTACGGGAGTTACAAATTACATAAAATATGAAGTCTTGTTTATGAAGTTTATGATTCAAACAAGAAAAAGTGTTTGCCAATGTTTATGTTAATTCAATCGGAGGTTTTCATAACTCATCAACAGAGCATAAACTCATTTTGTTTCAAGATTTTTATATTTGCATCTCAAGTAAATGCAAAGATGTTTAGATCTCTGTATTGGAAAACGGTAAAAACACTGAATGCTTCCTGAAAATGTTTTGTTTGCTACATGAATTTAAGACTTTCTGCTTTGATTTAATACCTTCATTTGTGTAAGGAAAGTCTTTAAAACACACAGAAACCCTCATATATGTATGAAAATATTCAATGTTTTGCAGTCTAATAAATAAAATAAATGTATTTATTTACAGGATATTAGAGATTGTCATTAGCATATGGTTTGATGTGTATGGTGAAGTGAACTTGTTCTTCAATTTAAAAAAATTTAATTAATCAAAACTGCTAAATTACTACAAAAAAGGGAACGCAATTCATAAATAAAAATATCTTTGAATTCTAGCTTAACACACTGAGCATTATATTAACCGACTTCATGAGGTTTAATATACTGCACACTTATTGGGTGCTAGACATGTGCCGATTTTCGATAATGCGATTTATCACGATAATGAATATGCACGATATTGTTATCGTGGGCACTTTAAAATATTGTAAATAATAATTTATTAACAATTCATTTTTTTTTTATAATGCACTCAAGAATACTTTGCCCATCAACCATATAAATGCTCAACACCGTTATTCTGCGTCAAAGGGACACGCGCTTAGATGTAATATGAGAAGCACATGAAGGAGACGCGCTGGTGAAGTGCCGCTCAGTGACAGCAGAGGGCGCTGATGAACTGCAGAATGCTGCGGTTACCCCGGAAACCGCGAAAACAAACAAAACGCGTGTAGTTTTTAAAACAGCCATTCGTTTTTTGTAATCTCAATGTTGTTCATCACAGCACCAAATACTTAATACTTAAAGACTTAATAGGCTATTTATTTTCAAACTTAAACATTTTTATGTTTTAATCTGGACTACAACATGCCCTAATGATTAGAACTGTTCTAATTATTTGTTATTGTTCAGTAAAACTTTGAGACATACGTCTTCATTAGTTAACATGTTAATTCATTATTACCAAACTGACAACGAAAAATTCTTATAAAGAATGAATCATTCTAAGTAATGTTAATTTCTTAGTTACTATTTAATAACATTAAAATCAAAATAACTTTTTTAATGGACCTAAGATAAAACTAACAATGATCAGTATTTCTTAACCAACATTACCAAAAACATTATACTTTCTGTACCAAATGTAGCTATTGCTCAATCTAAGTTAATGCATTAAATAATGAGACATTGTAATTTGTAAGCCTACCTGTTGTTCTTTATAGCCAAATGCTTTTGCACTTTAATCTGTTTGAAAATTGTACTTTTACAGCTCTGAAAAAAAATGAAGAGACCACATAACATTGATTTCTCTTTGATTTCTCTTAATTTTTTTTCCAGAGCTGTATATATTTTTGGTGCATTATTGTATTTAAACATTCAGTTATTTTTGTTATTACAAAAATAGTTCTTAAAGCTGTTATGCTATGGCAACACTTTTTTTGCAACTTATTTCAATATTGTGATAATATCGTATATTGTGATAAAACTTCAGCAATTAATCGCAACATGAAAAATTGATATCGGCACATGCCTATTTCCTTCGAGAGCGAGAGAGAAAACCTATTTAAAGACATTCAATTCATTCATAAACTTGGACATCAGTTCACCTGAATAAAGCTGCTTTGGAACTGTAGCTGGAAATCACTGCACAAATAAACTGTTGTTTACGGTTTAAGACAGTAAAGCCACTATCTGACCACATCAGTGGAACATCTTTCACAACAACTCGGTCTTTGATCAATGAAGTAAATGAATACAGAACAATCCGACATGTTGAATGAAATCACACAGGATACATTCAGCCAAAAGTTGGCACACATTTCAGCCAAAAGTTAAAACTCAAATCACAAAGAGTACTAGTGTGAAATGCTGGACTCTTCCCTGTAGGCTTTGACAGCAGAGGAAGAGAGCGGAAAAACAGACAATTACTAAAAGGAGAGGTCTTCATGTGGCTTTACAGTCAGGAATGTAGTAAAAACACATAAAATAGGTCATGAAAAAACACAAATCTGACCATTAAATCTATGAAATATCAACAGCCTTTCAAAATATTTAAAAAGCTTGCAGACCCTTTGAGTTTGGTTTGTGTGGTCTGCGAAATAAACATATATAGCTCTCCACTAACGTATAAACCGTATCCCCAGACTATTTCTAGATCTTGTTGGGGTGGACGTCTCTCCCTGTGGTTCATCTGTACCGAAGGCCGAAGCACTGAGACGGCAGAGATCAGAAAATGCGACTTTTCCAACCATCATATAACATTTTGTTAACCTCTAATCACAGCTGCACAGGTATAAACAGTGTTAGTGCAATCCAAATATTTGCATCAGGTCAGTGCAGATTAAACCCTGATCCAGACATAACTTCTTCCAGATGTCTGAAAACTATTAATGGCTGGATGATCTGATCTGTTCATTACTCTCAAATGTAGATTCAGATTGTATTGGATTGTAATATTGTATAATATTTATTTAACGCCATGTCAGCAAATAAGGCTACATACATGGCAAAAACTCAATTACAAAAATACACTTTAAACGTATTGAAATCTTTTAGCAGGACTTATATTATTGTTATTTGCTATGCATAGCAATATCGGGAAAATATGTAATATTTTATAAAAAAATTTTTTTTAGGGCTGTCAAAATTAGCATGTTAATGCATGCAATTAATTTATTTAGTGTAACGTCTTATAAATATTTAACGCCATTAACGCAGCATCAGTTTTAGTTTGCTATATGATCTCACTATCATTCATTCAAGTGCTTTTAAACCACCCGAACATGATAATACAAAACTTAAAAGATAGTTCACACAAAAATGAAAATAATGTCATTAATTACTCACCCCTCATGTCGTTTCAAACCCGTAAGACCGTCGGAACACAATTTAAGATATTTTTGATGAAATCCGAGAGCTTTCTGACCCAGCGATTTATTGAACATTTTGAAGGCTCAGAAAGGTAGTACATTTACATTTAATCATTAAGCAGACGCTACAAAAAAGGGGAGAGCAATAGAAGCAATGAAACAAACAAGGCCAACAACCTGTAAGAGCTGTAAGAAGTCTCAGTTAATTAGCACAGCACACTTTTTTTTTGCACAAACAAACTAAACATAGTAAAAACAATATTAAAATAGTCCCCGTGACTGTGTTTGTCAGTCTCCTACGCAGTTTATTTAATTAGTGCAGCACTTCTGATTTCTATGTCAAAACGCCGGTTCTCCATTGTCTTTGTGCTCATGTGAACATGAATTTGTGTTCTGAAGATGGACGAAGGTCTTATGGGCTCGGAACAACCTTGAGGGCGAGTAATTAATGACAAGATTTTCATGTTTTAGATGAACTTACCCTTTAAATCTGTACTGGTGTTTTGTTGTGTTTTGCAACTTTTGTAGCTTTAATAAGCATTAATCTACACTTAATTTATAAATTATGCGGTGAACAATATGGATGTGCTCGAGTGCTGGACTCTTGCATTGTCAATACAATATCTTGACCAAAAATGTATGTTATTTCTTAAAGGACATTTTTTTCAATCACTGAAATAACGTTTCGATCACAGACTCTTAAGCATTTGCTTATTTAAAGTGTATGTATATTGTGTTTATAATGTACTTCAGTATTTGACACAAGCACACCAGCAGCTTCTGAAAATTAGAGATAGTCATCTGTTCCCCTTCACACACCCCACTCATATCACGACAGACACACACAACAGCTCATCTGCCCCATAGAAGAACAGGGGTCAGTTTAATTCAGTGCTTCTGCTCATGAAACCTCTACTAGGCTGATGAGTTCAATTAGGATTGTTATACAGATAGTTGAAGCATAACATGTTGTGAGCCATGTTTCTTCACAAAAAGCAAATATTTGGTGTAAAAATTATAATATTAGGTCCCCCTGTAGACTTTCTAGTTAATATAATTTAGCACACTAGCACTATACTAAAAAGTATAGCTATAGGTCACACCACAGGACATGAAATACTTCCCAAAAGTATGTACTACAGTAATACATGCCTGCATTGCATTACATCAAACCATGTCGTCGTCATCATCATCATCATTCATCAGAACATGTCTTTATTAACACTATTAATCCACACACAGCTCCAATACTCACATCCAGTTTCTTTCTTGATTTCTTCAATGTCCTCTTCTCTGAGTAAAGATGAAGCCCTGGAGCCCATGACTGCTGTTTCTACTGGAGATCAGCTCGAGCTAACACGTGAAATTCACTCCTTATCACTAAACTCAAGAGCTGTAGAAAGCTGTCGGATGAACAGTCAGCCTCCGCAACTGTCTGTCCGGCGTAATTGCCCGCTTGCTTCTCAACTACAGCGAGATCAGGTGCGATCCAAATCAAATCCAGTAGAAAAAGGGAAGAGTTTAAGAGGCTAAGCTAAAGGCAGAGTCAGAGTGCCTCTCAGTGACGTCGGCAAATAGAATAGCGCGCTATGATTGGCCGGCGCGGTTGTCTGTCAAGTGGGCGGGATTTAAAGGGCCAGGCGTGTGATAATTCCTAGAAAAATAATTCATAGAACTAGAATAAAGCGGGTAGAGTGACAATTAAATGGGAATGCCATTTCAGAAAATACAGCATGCACGACATGAGATCATCACAAAAGAACTTTAGGGTTATAAAGAAACCTATATTCAAAGGACAAAACCATATTCTGTTGACCAAAACATTTTAAACCGGCTGCTTTTTTCTTTATAGGCCTAATTGATATGCTATACCTTAAACTATGTGCCTTAAAATAAATTACCTTTTGTTGCAAAAAGAAATAAAATAAAGCATTATTATTATAGGCCTAGTAGTAGTAGTATTTTAAAATTAAGCATTAAATTAAGTACAACAAAATTTCTAGCCTGTTAAAGGTGCAGTGTGTACATTTTAGCGTCATCTAGCGGTGAGGTTGTGAAACGCAAACGTCCAATGCTTGCCCCTTTCGAAGCACATAGAGAAGTTACGGTGGCCGACACAGGACCAAAATGTCGTCTTTGGAGAGAGCAGAGAGTGACTAGCGCTTTGTAGAGCCGTTGTCTGTTTAGGGCTACTGTATACATGACTGCAAAAAATGGTGACTTCACTGCAAAGGACCCGCAGTTTATGACGATTGAAATGGCTCATTTAAGGAAATATAAACATAACGGTTCATTATGTAAGGTCTTTATACGCCACTGAAAACATAGTTATGCATATTATATTGCATTTCTGTCAATATAGATCAGGGGTGGTGAACTCCGGTCCTGGAGAGCCTCAGTCCTGCAGAGTTTGGCTTCAATCAAGCTAATCAAGGTCTGAAGGTTTAATAGAAAGCTGCATGCAGGTGAGTTTTTTCAGGGTTGGAACTGAACTTCGCAGGACTGAGGATCTCGAGGACCAGAGTTCGCCACCCCTGATATAGATCATCATAAATACTATACACTGCATCTTTAAATGGCATCAGAAATGCTCCAGTCACGCTCAGACACGTAAACTATTAATAGCTTGAGAGAAGCTAGAGAATGAAATAACATGATGGAAACAAAGAGTTAGTTCATTGCTCGGGCCTTACAAGATGTTTTGTTCATTGGACTGTTTTTATACTTTATTGGGTAACACTTTATTTTACAGTGTCCTTGTTATGTTAAATGTACATACCAAATAATATCATTATAGTGTATAATTACACACAACTAACCCTCAACCAAAGCCTATTCCGACATGTTGTTAATTAATATTACTCAGTATAATTAAATATATAATTACACTGTAACAATGACACCTTAAAGTAAAGTACAGGGAGTGCAGAATTATTAGGCAAGTTGTATTTTTGAGGATTAATTTTATTATTGAACAACAACCATGTTCTCAATGAACACAAAAAACTCATTAATATCAAAGCTGAATATTTTTGGAAGTTTTTAGTTTTAGCTATTTTAGGGGGATATCTGTGTGTGCAGGTGACTATTACTGTGCATAATTATTAGGCAACTTAACAAAAAACAAATTTATACCCATTTCAATTATTTATTTTTACCAGTGAAACCAATATAACATCTCAACATTCACAAATATACATTTCTGACATTCAAAAACCAAACAAAAACAAATCAGTGACCAATATAGCCACCTTTCTTTGCAAGGACACTCAAACGCCTGCCATCCATGGATTCTGTCAGTGTTTTGATCTGTTCACCATCAAGATTGCGTGCAGCAGCAACCACAGCCTCCCAGACACTGTTCAGAGAGGTGTACTGTTTTCCCTCCTTGTAAATCGCACATTTGATGATGGACCACAGGTTCTCAATGGGGTTCAGATCAGGTGAACAAGGAGGCCATATCATTAGATTTTCTTCTTTTATACCCTTTCTTGCCAGGCACGCTGTGGAGTACTTGGACGCGTGTGATGGAGCATTGTCCTGCATGAAAATCATGTTTTTCTTGAAGGATGCAGACTTCTTCCTGTACCACTGCTTGAAGAAGGTGTCTTCCAGAAACTGGCAGTAGGACTGGGAGTTGAGCTTGACTCCATCCTCAACCCGAAAAGGCCCCACAAGCTCATCTTTGATGATACCAGCCCAAACCAGTACTCCACCTCCACCTTGCTGGCATCTGAGTCGGACTGGAGCTCTCTGCCCTCTACCAATCCAGCCACGGGCCCATCCATCTGGCCCATGAAGACTCACTCTCATTTCATCAGTCCATAAAACCTTAGAAAAATCAGTCTTGAGATATTTCTTGGCCCAGTCTTGACGTTTCAGCTTGTGTGTCTTGTTCAGTGGTGGTCGACTTTCTGCCTTTCTTACCTTGGCCATGTCTCTGAGTATTGCACACCTTGTGCTTTTGGGCACTCCAGTGATGTTGCAGCTCTGAAATATGGCCAAACTGGTGGCAAGTGGCATCTTGGCAGCTGCACGCTTGACTTTTCTCAGTTTACGGGCAGTTATTTTGCGCCTTGGTTTTTCCACACGCTTCTTGCGACCCTGTTGACTATTTTGAATGAAACGCTTGATTGTTCGATGATCACGCTTCAGAAGCTTGGCTGTTTTAAGACTGCTGCATCCCTCTGCAATATATCTCACTATTTTTTACTTTTCTGAGCCTGTCAAGTCCTTCTTTTGGCCCATTTTGCCAAAGGAAAGGAAGTTGCCTAATAATTATGCACACCTGATATAGGGTGTTGATGTCATTAGACCACACCCCTTCTCATTACAGAGATGCACATCACCTAATATGCTTAATTGGTAGTAGGCTTTCCAGCCTATACAGCTTGGAGTAAGACAACATGCATAACGAGGATGATGTGGTCAAAATACTCATTTGCCTAATAATTCTGCACTCCCTGTATAACCTCTTATTGTTACAAATACTGATCGTAATTTTATACACGCTGCCACAAACAAATATAAGATCAGCTCAAGCTTACTCACTCAATGCAAAAACAGAGTTTTATAAAGCTCTTGGATGAAAAGTCAGTCCATATTTGCTTGCGATTACTAATAAAGGCCCCATTTTGTTGCATAAATTAGAAATACTAAGCTGGAAAAATGTTTATATAAATCAAAGACAACATTTTATTGTCATTACTATTCTTTTACATTTATTTATTCATTCATCACAGTGCTGAATAATGAGCTTTAACATACTAATAAATAATAATAATATTTTAAATAATATTTTTTTAAAAAGAAATTTGTCTTAATGCAACATCAAAAATAACAAAAACTACAATAAAATACATCACACCAAACCTACAAAAAGCAAACAAAAAACACAAACAATAAAAATATTTTGGAACAGAAAAATGTAAAGGATATGTATTTCCTTCCCCTGTTGGAACAATACTTTACCATGGATAATTCCCAGTCAGTGGCTGCACCCGAAAACCTAGGCAGCTGACTCGTTGCCTCGCTGCCTCATCAGACAATGACTCTACAGGCAGCGTTTTGTGCACGAATGCACCTCACGAAAAGATTTCAGACAGACTTCTAAGCCAGTGTAACAGTTTAATGATCTACAGCAAATATAGAGAGCGCTTTGGTGAGAACTAAACACATATTTAATAACTACAGTAGTGATTTCTCGCTAGAAATGACATCAGAAGTGTAATATGTTGGTAAAACACATACATTTACACACAAACCGTCCTGCAAACGCAACTTTCGGACGCCATCTTTTTCCCGAGCTCAACTGTCACTGAATGGAAAGCACAGGATTGTGGGATATCAAAGACAGCGAAGGACAGATATATGCTGCCTTTAAAGGGATCCCATGGTGTTGAGACTTGTATGGCTTAATATAACATAAATGATGTATCTTACTGAATTATGTGGTAGAAAACCCATGAAAGATCTACGTTATTTAAAAAATCGATTTTATATTTGGACCATGGGCGGCGCCATTTTGTTTGCGTTCTAGGTTGATGACGTAGAGTGGTTGAACTCCTCAATCAGCTGGCATTACCCGTTGCTATTTTTACCACAACGCAACTCGAAAATTGTTTCAGAGTTAAACAAAACAATTGAATTGCTTTGTAATTGTACTTAAAACACACTCAAACATACATGTGCACACAAACTCACCTACACAAGTCACAAACAGATCGGCGGGCGCGCACACACACACCTGACTGCTCTGTCTCAATCGCATGCATCATCACCAAAACATCCTGCCTCTCTTCCTCACGTTACTTTATCCCATCGTCCTACCTAGATATTTCCCTCTGCTGGTCACATTAGGCATTATAGTTAATCTACTATCAACAGTCTATCTAGGGAACAGGATGTGTTGAACAGGATATCAACACAGGGAATAGATTGAGGGTTATGTATGCGCGCGCAGTGCGTGCGTGTGTGTGTGTGTGTGTTCGCGCCGATCTGTTGGGGTGTGTGTGTGTTCGCGCCGATCTGTTGGTGTGTGTGTGTGTTCGCGCCGATCTGTTGGTGTGTGTGTGTGTTCGCGCCGATCTGTTGGGGTGTGTGTGAGTCTGTGAGAGAGAGAGAGAGAGTTTGTGTGCACACGTATGTTTGAGTGCGTGAAGTCGGACAGCTGTTTGTAAATCGGCTTTACTCGTTATTGCGGTGGAACGTGAGACTGAATGACTGCACTCGAACATGTCCACTATGGTGTCGGACAACACTACAAATGGCCGTCCCTTCAAATAATGCCCTATTTAAGGGTATAGGGTCGATTTCGGATGCAGCCCCTGTCGTGGAGACTGAGCAGCCCAACATCTCGATTGAGACAGAGCCTGTCGTGTGCGCGCCCGCCGATCTGTTTGTGACTTGTGTAGGTGAGTTTGTGTGCACATGTATGTTTGAGTGTGTTTTAAGTATAATTACAAAGGAATTCATTGGTTTTGTTTAACTCTGAAACAATTTTCGAGTTGCGTTGTGGTAAAAATAGCTACGGGTAATGCCAGCTGATTGAGGAGTTCAACCACTCTGCGTCATCAACCTAGAACGCAAACAAAATGGCGCCGCCCATGGTCCAAATATAAAATCGATTTTTAAAATAACGTAGATCTTTCATGGGTTTTCTACTACATAATTCAGTAAGAGACATCATTTATGTTATATTAAGCCATACAAGTCTCAACACCATGGGATCCCTTTAAAAATCAATCAGATGAAGGTATATGTTAGAGGTGTTAGTGAGGCCAGCAGGGGGTGCTCACCCTGTGGTCTGTGTGGGTCCTAACACTCCAGTATAGTGATGGGGACACTGTACTGTCAAAGAGCACCGTCCTTCAGATGAGACGTTAAACCGAGGTCCTGACTCTCTGTGGTCGTTAAAAATCCCAGGATGTCCTTCGATAAAGAGTAGGGGTGTAACCTCGGCATCCTGGCCAAATTTGCCCATTGGCCCCTGTCCATCATGGCCTCCTAATAATCCCCATATAATGATTGACTTAATCACTCTGTCTCCTCTCCACCAATCAGCTGGTGTGTGGTGAGCGTTCTGGCGCAATATGGCTGCCGTCGCATCATCCAGGTGGATGCTGCACATTGGTGGTGGTTGAGGAGATTCCCCCTTCAATGTAAAGCGCTTTGAATGCCTAGAAAAGCGCTATATAAATGTAACAAATTATTATTATTATCATCTCAGGAGACAGGAAGTGAAGCAAACATTAGATTCGGACGCAGCTTGATGCATTCCTGCCTTCAGATGTGTCCTCCGAAGGCAGCATTTTCCAGGTTTCGGACGCAGCTGTATGTTCTACTATAGCACTAATCTGGTGTAGTTTTCCCAACAAAAAATAATGTCACTTTCTCGAGGATGATGTCAGATGATGCTTAGGTAAGGACTAACAGGATGGAAAGCGATAGTCTGAAGCAAAAGATGTTTTCTGTGAAACAAATCTGGATATTTCATAATTGTGTTTCATGTTAGAAGTTAGCCCTTTATAGTACGGCGTAGTCATTGGGCAAAACTTAAAGCTTTCCGAGGATTAAAAGGACAGCACTTATAGCAGTCAAACTTAGTTCCTGGAGGGCCACAGCCCTGCAGATTTTAGCTCCAACTCAGTTCCAGCACACATACCTCTAGTTTTCAAATAAGCCTGAAGGACTTGATTATCTGGATCAGGTGTGTTTAATTAGGGTTCAAGCTAAACTCTGCAGGGCTGTGGCCCTCCAGGAACTAAGTTTGACACCCCTGCTTTAAAGGGTTACTTCAGAGATAGCATATGGGTTTGTATCAGTAGAAACCTGGTAGTATATTCAAATTATCGCACTTCCCCCCTCATATGCCCCTGAGACGAGAGAATTATGTATTTATTTCCGGGCATTAATGGAGCGGTGTGGAGCAAATTGAGTGTTTCAACTTTTCAATGAATTACTATTAAAGTGAAGCTTCCATAGGAATGATCTGAAAATGCGCCAGACTGAACACACGAATGTATGCCGCGGCCGCGCTTCCCTCAGCTTTAGTGGTGAATATAATCTGACTCCTGCTGCTTTTGTGCTGTGACTCTTGTTCAGCTAAATCACATAATATTGAACAGACACGTTCAGTTTTTAATTGTAGTGTCTATTCTCTAACTGAACAAAATGATTTTATTACTACGAGTGATAACCAGTAGCCATGGATTTTGGGAGTGGCCTTGTAGGACAGTGAAGCAAGTGCATTCTGGGAGTTGATGTCTTTCATCCACATGTGACAAAAATACATTTTCTAGAAGGCACCAAATTCTAAAATGATTTCACATTTCTTCTACATACATGACCCATTTTAAATACACATTCATTTTCCCAGTGCTAAAGTACCCCAAGGTATAGCCAATGATGTGCTCTCTTTCCCTCGGTCGTCCTCACACAGAAGACACCTGCTGAAGTGCTTCAGAAATTGCTCTATTAACCTCATTTCTACAGCGGCGGACAATAGCGGAGTATTTTTAAGTATTTTTAAGTATACTTTATCAGTGTTTTTCTTTGGAAAACTTTTACTTCACCACATTCGCATAATATATAATGTCATACTGTTTACTGCACTACATTTCATTAATAAAAGTTGTGGTTTTCTTACCTTTAATATTTAATTACATTAAAAATGTAGTACTTTCTTATTGTACTTAAGTAAAACTTTGAATTACCTTTACTTGAGTAAAAGTATAATATTATGTTTCAGAGTGTTGTGAAGTAAAAGTTTTCTAAAGAAGAACACTGATAAAGTACATATACTTGAAAAACAAAATGACTTGGAAAGTAAAAATACTTGAATACTGTCCAACTCTGAATTTTTTAAAGGGGGGGTGAAATGCTGTTTCATGCATACTGAGCTTTTTACACTGTTAAAGACTTGGATTCCCATCCTAAACATAGACAAAGTTTCAAAAACTAATGTTGGACGTTTGATGGAGTATTTCTGTGTTAAAAATACTCCTTCCGGTTTCTCACAAGTTTCAGAGAGTTTTTTTCGAGTATGGGTCCACTTGACGTTAATAAAACGGAAGGTCCTTGTATGGGCCGTACGGGCTCTTCTCCCGGTAGGGTGCGCGCGCGCGTCACTAGAGCGAGAGAGAGGATGTGCACGCCGTAAACACTGCTCTCGCGCCGCGCTCCACTTTATTCCTATGGGTGACGTCGAGCGACTTCAACGCTTCAGCACAGCATTCCGGGAAGGCAGCGCTGCATTTGAACCGATTTGAACGCAGAAATTACGGGAAGCTTCAAGGCATCGCTTCAGACACGTCTCAAAGTGGATTTCCACGGTCACTGCTGTCACAGGACTTCAAGAAATCATACCAAAGAAGTGTGTTTTTGACGGAGCGGTCCCAGCGATAAAGGTTCGGTCCTGCTTTGGAAGCAGCCGGTTTCAAATGTCTCTGCTATTGGCTCGTCGCGTGAGTTAACATCAGTAAACGACACGATCGCGTGCTTCGTCATTCAAATGCGCTAACGGTTACTCCATTGTTGTTCTGTATAACGTTACACTAGTCTGACTCTGACGTGCAAAACCGTTTTGCTTGCTACTTCTAAGGTCTAGCCGCATACAATAGTCCATAAACTGAATCATGTCCTCATAAACTGCTTGTGTAAAGACACACAAAGGCCCCTAAATACAGTAAATAACGTTACATACCACAGAGACGGACATCCTGATGTTGCCGTTTCTCCTGTTCAATTTATTTCTGCCTCAGATTTGATTCTGGATCATTATCTGTATTAGCTGAGATAGCGATGGGTTTCTCCACGCTTGAGGACGTCACCGCTTTGTTTGCGATCGTCATTCTTTAGCTCCGCCCACACGATACACCTCCAGGCGCTCGGTTTTTTCCGGAAAGACTCGGTACAGCCTATATTTCTTTTATAAATATGATAAAACTAAAGACTTTTCGGAGATATGAAGGATACAATACTACTCTATAGGTACTCAAGATTGACATGAGATTGACTGAAACTGAGTGTTTCACCCCCCCTTTAAACATCTCTTCTCAAGGGGGATTTTTTGCAGCATCTTTGAAAAGTAAATGAGATATTTTTATTCACAAATCAACTTTGTCTAACATACAAACATGATTTTGTATACATATACGTTGCGTCAACAATTTAATTGCAGTTATGTATTTTTTTTAAATCTTTATGGTATAGTTGTCACAGCCAGGCTCTCTGACTTCCACCACACAGCGATCCCTTCACCAGAGTCCTGAACACCCAGCAGCAGCTTATATATTCACACAGCTCACCTTCAGTCACCGTCTGGCCTTGAACTATAGAAACTCACTTACCTGATCTTCTTGGTTTTCCCAGAGTGTGTTCCTGTGTCCCTGCGACTTCATCCCAGTGTGTTGGCTTTCATTCTCTTATCTCGGCTGTTGAGGTGTCCGTTTCTCCACCTCCTGTAAGACAACCATCAAGTCTGTTATTCATCCCACAGCTCTCACCGTTACTCATGTGCATCTTCATCAACCCATTCTCTGCCCTGTGTTCCCTAATAAAGTGTGTGTTTGGATCTTCACTATCCTTGTCCAGTGTGTATATCTTGACAATAGTTGTGTTTATGTATAAGCAACAAAATAATTTCTTCTTTTCAGAAAATTAATTCAGCAATATTTACTGAAAGAGCAATAGGAAGAGTGCAGACTTGGTTCTTACATGTGATGAGAGTGAGGATGAGTTAGCTGAATTATAGGGGACGACAGAGATTAAATGATAGAGGTCTACTAATTTTTGGTTTCCATGAGTCCCAATTATACCTCTATCAATTTCTAAAAATTAAAATTACTTGGAAAGTAAAAATACTTCAGTACTGTCTGCCTCTGGCATTTAATTAGAAAACAAAATCATAATTTTATAGATTTTTTTTGGGATCATTTTCCATTGTGGTACAATATTGCCATTTTTGTTGTCTTTGTTTGATTGAAGCTATTTCATGAAATAAAAACGTATTAAAAAAAATATTGTCATGTTCAGTGCAGCACCTGACATGCACTCAAGCCAAAGTAAAATTGTACAGAAATATTTTTTTTTTCATACAAAATAAATGTGGCTTAGAAATAAGAAATAAATTGCAATGCTTTGTTTGTTCGTTTACTTATGTGGATAAATATCAGAGAGCTATAAATTTAGAATAGCCTAAAACCAGAATATATAAACCAGAAATAATAAGATGGAATAAATTATACATAAATCAGAAACCCTTTTTTTTACATGTATTTATTTATCCATTCATGCAGCACTTTCCAATACATCAAAGTGCTGATAAAATAAAGTAATAAATTATATGTGTAATTTATTACTAATTTTATACAGGCTAAAATGTATAAAGTTATATATAGTATATTATTATTATTATTTTTATATATATATATATATATATATATATATATATATATATATATATATATATATATATTTCATTTTTTTCTTCTTCTATATAATATATAAATTATATAAATGTATTACTATTTGTATTTTGGAGGTTTGGTGTGATAGTGGTGCCGGCTTTATTATTGTAATTCGAGGACATGTAAAGATTTAGCACAAAAGAGTTATTATTATTACTAAATATGTGATAATAAATGCGTTAGAATAATTATAAACGCTTTCGTACAGCTGGGTAAATATTGATTACTTAGTGGCCAGAGGAAATTCTCCTAAAATCGTTATCAGACGTTATCAGTGAGACAGTGGTCACGTGGTCCTTGTTACCTTACACAACGATGGTAGGACGGACCAATCACAGCCATGTGTGAATACTGAACTATTATTAGATGATAAAGTAATTTATAGAGATTTCTGTGGCAGATTTACATTTTTATAATAGCATATTTAAACGATTATATATTCGAATATATTTGAATAAAAATCTGGCAAAACAGCGCCCACTGGAGGAATAATAGCGGTGTGTGTGACAATGCTGCCATCTACTGCATGAAGAAAAAACAGTTTGCCACTAAACTGTTAGAATTAGAATTAGATATCAATATAATACATATTCACAAACACAAACAGCTATTAAACCCTTGATCGATCGATCTATCTATCTATCTATCTATCTATCTATCTATCTATCTATCTATCTATCTATCTATCTATCTATCTATCTATCTATCTATCTATCTATCTATCTATCTATCTATCTATCTTTTTTACTTGCTAATATGTGTGCTAGACTGGCACAGTACAGTCTCACTTCTCCTTATCTATTGTTCTATTAGAGATCTATTATTGTTCTCTATGTTCTATTGTTCTCCTTATTTGTAAGTCGCTAAGGATACTAGTGTCTATTAAATGATTAAATGTAAATGTTATAATAAAAGATTTAAAGGAACACTTCACCGTTATTAGAGATGGGGCTTATTCCATTTCTTTCCTACATTTAGATATGTGGGCAAATGCATTTTTGTCTCAGTGCATGCATTGTTTTAGTTTGGCACGGTCGAAGCACTGCTACTTGGGCGCAGAGATATCACGGCTCTCACCCTCACGTCCTCCGGCTGTTGAGCGATCGCAATGTGTTGTGTGATATCTCTGCGCCCAAGTAGCAGTGCTTCGCCTGTGCTTCCCCATAATATAGTCCCATGCCAATATCTGCCTGGGAAATCGCCTTGTCTTAATCTGCATCAATATTTGTACTTGTTGTGAATACGCAGGCCACAAGAAGTAATTAGGTTTTTTTTTTTTTTTTTTTACTTTTACTCGGGACATGCTAGCTGGCAACATAGGATTCCATTCATTATGCTAAGCTAAGCTAAGCTATCCCTGTCAAACTAAAACAATGCATGCACTGAGACAAAAATGCATTTGCCCACATATCTTGAATAGAAGTTGCTATGGACTTATCATCTGTCAAATATCTGCAACTGTGCTGGACAGTGTCTTGGAGCTGTGCGTAGGATGGCCAACAAGCTTGATGTTAAAGGTAGGGCCAATGTCTATAAGGCACAAGTCAGGAGTACCATGGAGTACTCATGCCTTGCCTGGATGAACGCATCACAGACCACCCTATGGCAGCTTGACAACATCCAGAAAAATGCACTGAAAATAATTGGGGAGGATGAGGACACTGTCCAAAGGAAATATGCAATCAACAACTGTGCTTTTTAAAATGCACACTGAAAACTGTCCAGAGGATCTCAAAGCTCTGCTACTTCCACCTGATCTCCTTTGCCGAACACCTCGGAGAGCACGACCAAATCACGCCCTAAGACTCCCAAATTCCAACACCAAATGCTTGGGGAGGAGTCGGAGTTTTCTTCATTCGGCTGTAACAACTTGGAACTGCCTCCCCTGTGCTGTAGGTGAAATCACCTCAAAGAATGTTCAGGCCTTCAAGAAGAGACTAAACAAACACCTACTCAGCTAAAAAACTGTAATCTCCTGATGCTTAATGTCACTTATCCTATATATCTAGTCCTGAGCAGCTGCAGATCACGATAGGCTCTCGGAACATGAACTGTTAATGCCTGTATCTGCATAAGCTTAAATAAAAAATAAGAAAATAAAACAAATCTAAATGTAGGAAAGAAGTTGAATAAGCCCTATTTCTAAAAACATTGGAGATTTCCCTTAATATTTATTGTCATCTATTTAATAATACATAAACACATAAATATCAGTTGTGTCAAAAATATTAAATATCAGTCAAGGTGCATACATATACAAATCTAAATGTGACAAATGCTGAACCTCTGGATAAACTCTTGAAGGAATCTTTGTACTTTTTAGATTTTCAGTCTGACATATAATCTATATTGGCAAAAGTATTGGACACCGCTACAAATCATTGAATTCAGGTGTTCCAATCACTTCCATGGCCACAGCTGTATAAAATATACAAGCACTGGAGATGCAGATGCTTCTACAAACATTTATGAAAGAATGGGTCGCTCTCAGGAACTCTGTGAATTCAAGTGTGGCACTATGATAGATTGCCACCTGCAGTTCATTGACATTTCCTCAATACGAAATATACCATGGTCAACTGTTAGCGGTATTATAACAAAATGGATGCAAATGGGAACAACATAAACTTAACCACAAAGTGGTGGGCCATGTAAATTCACTGAGCGGGGTCAGCACATGCCGAGGGCCACATTGCGCAGAAGTCACCAACTTTCTGCAGAGTCAATCGCTACAGACCTCCAAACCTTGTGTGGCCTTCCGATTAACTCAAGAACAGTGCATAGAGAGCTTCATGGAATGGGTTTCCATGGCTAAGCAGCTCATCCAAGCTTTACATTACCAAGTGCAATGCAAAGTGTCGAGTGCAGTGGTATAAAGCATCCACAACTAGACTCTATAGCAGTGGAGACCTTTTCTCTGGAGTGACCAATTACAAATCTCTGTATGGCAATCTGATGGACGAGTCTGGGTTTGGCCGTTGCCAGGAGAATGGTATTTGCTTAACTGTAACTTGACTGTATTGTACCAAGTGTAAAGTTTGGTGGAGAGGGGATTATGGTGTTGGGTTGTTTTTCAGGGGTTGGGGTTGGCCCCTTAGTGCCAGTGAAAGGAACTCTTAATGTTTCATCATACTAAGACATTTTGGACAATTTCATGCTCCCAACTTTGTGGGAACAGTTTGGTGATGGCCCCTTCCTGTTCCAACATGACTGCGCACCAGTGCACAAAGCAAGGTCCATAAAGACATGGATGATCGAGTTTGGTGTGGAGGAACTTAACCCACAAATGCACTTCTAGAAGAATTGTTAAAAATTCCCACAAACACATTCCTTAACCTTGTGGAAAGCCTTCACAGAAGAGTCAAAGCTGTTATATCTGCAAGGGTGGGCCAACTCCATATTAAACCACTTGGATTAAGAATGGGATGTCATTAAAGTTCATGTGCATGTAAAGGCAGGCGTCCCAAAACTTTTGGCAATATAGTGTATGTATATGAGGAGAACTTCCCTATATATAAATGTCTCCTATATAAACCAGAAATACTAAGCTGGAATACATTCAATATAAATCAGAAGAAAATTGTATTATTATTATTATTATTATTATTATTATTGTTATTATTTTACATTCATTCATTACTTTAAACTATATGTACACTAAAGTGTTGAAAGTCAGCTTTAAGATAATATACTGCAACATCAAAAAACAAAGGCATATATAAAAATGATATAAATAATTTATAATTTATATATAAACTATAATACTATTTTAGATTTTGTGTGATGTGTTATAATAATGGTGGCTGCTCTATAATTATAATTATTATTATATAATTTGAGGACCCAGGTGGAGTAATTATTAATATTTGTAAATATTTGAGAGTAAATGGGCCGAGATTGTGAGTTTCGGGTCTGCCAAACACTCTTTGCATGTCTCATGCAGCTGGGTAAACATTGACGCTGGTTACTTGCCCACATGGACTCTTAGCTCAATGAAAGACCCCCTGGATGCTGCAGATTTAAGAGCTTTAAGAGTTCTTGGCACTATTTCTGTGTGAGGGACCAATTCTCATGCATGTTATATATTTCAGGAAGCCGTTCATATCACAGTTCTGGTTTTGAGGACCATAACCACTTACATAAGCTGAACATTGTATCTTACAACATGGAGTATTTCCATTACACTAAAGGTTCTGGCATCACTATGCAAACAACCTTTTGGAGCCTTTATTTTTAAGAGTGAATATAAGTTAAATCAGTTGAACTAGCTATAAGCAATATTTCTACTGCCAGCATTATTCATAGTTAATGTTAATTTCTGATACAAATTAAATATTTAAAATCTGTTAGCACTGTAGTTGTTGTGAACAAATATGAACAATTTTTAATTAACCAACATTATTTCACTAAAAAAATAAAAGTACTTTGTGTTCAGCAGAAGAAAGAAACTCGTACAGGTTTGAGGGTGAGTAAATTATGACAGTATTTTTGGGTGAACTATACCTTTAACACAGGTTAATAAATAATGTAAAAATATAGGCTGCTGGCTCATTGTTAAAGGCACAATATGTAATATTTTTGGATTAAAATATTTTGTAGAAATCATTTAAACACCAGAGATGCTTTAATATATTATGTTTTATTAGACAAAGGAACTTTGTTTATATACATTTATAGACAGAAAACGAATCATAGTTATACAGCTCAACACGTTTAGTCTTATTGTTTAACTCTCGTTTTCTTGCTTTAGTACGAGTACCATGTTTTACCATGCCTAATATCAATATATCTTACTACAGTGTGAAAAAGTGTCTCATAGTAGCCGCTTAGCGAACGCACAGAGTAACGTTAGCACATAATTCTCAACACGCTCAAATGTTTCGAATATGATAAAACAGCGCTGCTTCACCCCACATACGCTTGACTGGAAGAAGTGGAAGCGGCGACTGTGGCAGAATAAAAGCTCTGCTGCTCTTGAGCCTGTTGTTTCGCGCTGGTCTTTGATTAGCAATCGCTCCAGTGGCTAGATTGTGCTCCCACAACACTCTGCCCAGCTCTGCTTCATGCAACAGTAACGTTAATAATCTCATCCATGAACATCATTTCTGCCTTAAATACCCGTCCCGATTCTTTTCCATAGGCTGTGAGGTGAAGACATCACCTATGAACCCGGGCTCACTCTTAGGGTCATCAAGCTATAGCATTTGTTTTGAATAGACTAGTGGCGAAAAACTACATATTGTGCCCTTAACAAGTGCATTAGCCTAAATTACCTTATTGTAAAGAAGGGTGACCAAACGTCCTGTTTTCCCATTATATGTCTTGTTTTCAAGACCTGTCCTTAAAATGTATTGAAATTAATAAGGAATCTTTGAGTAGGCCTAAACTTCGAGTAGCCTATGATTCGAGATGAGTCATTTTTTTCGGTATTTTTTTCTCGGTTTTTTTCGAGAACATTTTCGGTAATCAAAATATGGTCATCCTATTGTAAAGTGTTACCAGGAATCCAAAACAAAAGTGAGGGTTTAGTTTAATTAACTGATTCCAAATAATGAACTCGCAACACTTTTATTTTGACAGGTGGCTTTACATTCCTGAAAATAAACAGATTTTAGGGCATGCAGGGCACCTCAGGCTCAATAAAAGAGCAAATGTCTGCTCCTGCCAAGAAATATTCTGAGTTGAGTGGTTGTATGACTTGTAATACAAAGCTTACCGTATTCAACCCTCGTCTGGAGCCTGAATTTACCCGGCATACACTCGCACGCAGCTACCCACGCGGGACAAGGAAACGCCCGCTGCCTACACCGCTGCCAGGCCACGCGGTTGTTGTTCTTGGACGTCTTGAGAGCAAGAACGTTTCTTCAGCCCTGCAAATCCACAGATGCTCTAAATGGGTTCCAGCAACTTTATCTGTGCGAGATCTTCCGTTCAAACCAAGAGCCCATGGAGTGACGTGAAGCTCGCAGTGGGTTCAGGAAAGCAGATATCTCGGTGTATGAGTGTAGGCTATTATGGCACTTTTACAGAACAGGAGTTGTGTGTGAACACAGAGACATTTGCAAAATGATACTTTCTCCTCACAAACAGGCAGTCAATATGGATGGAAACACATTTCTTCAGTTCTGAAGAGCACTATTGAAGCGCAGGTGCAGTTATAAAGAAGAGAGACGCTGCTGTCATTTCCAGTTAAAGTCAAATGCTTCAATAGATGCATTGATATTCAGTTCAGAATTTAAAGAAACATTCTTGTCGTGTGCTTCACGTCATTTTTAACCATGCATTGGTGTTTTATTCAGTGAAATACAAGAGAAACATTTAATGTGGATGGTTACCAGTAAGGCCTCCAAAACACTATAAAATATAATAAAAGTAGTCCTTAGCACTATTCCAAATAAAAGTCTATGTTCACATAGATTTCCCTTCTCACAGCTTTCGAATCTCATTTTATGGCCACATGATATTTCAAATCATGATTGATGTAAAATTAGGAACAACACAGCTAAAGTCTGAAGTTTTCATTGATCACAAGCATGAATTAAATTTGAGACTTTTACTGTGTTTTTGTTGTTGTTGCTCTTTTTGGAGCTTGGCAGTACCCCACATTTCCTTGGAACTTTAAAACTTTATGGAAAATGACAGCAAAATGTACATGTAGTGCATATATTGAAGCCACACACACACACACACACACACACACACACACGTTTGTTTTTATGACATATGGGGACATTCCATAGGTGTCATACCCATGTCATTATACGCATTTGTGTCCTCATATGTCACAAAAATACCCCCCCCCACACACACTAAATACCCATCACAAAAAAAGCTTTTTTACATAAAAATAAATAAATAAATTACTTTATTTACAAACGAGGATGTGTTTTTGGAGATTTTGTCAGGTTTTGCTCACTTCTGGGTACAAATTTGTTCCCAAAATAGGATTAAGTAGGTACACACACATGCACACATTGAAGAGCAAACTTTGCACTTGAAAACGTTGTGTGTGAGTGTGATTCACATATAAAAAATATAAACTAATATCATATATAAAAAAAGACATATTCAAATGTTAAATAACACATTGATGGTAATTAAGAGGAATTAAGAATATTAAAATATGTCATGTTCAGTATAAGAGCTTTCAAATACTAATCCAAATCTTAATTAATCAGCAGTAAAACACTACTGTAACTCGTTCAATTGATTTACAATATTTTTTTCTTTGGTCACTAGGGGACGCCAATGTCACAGAGATCAATGGCATTAACGCTTTAAAGTTTAAACCATGTCTGTGGGCTAAAGACAGATGATACATGCACATTTATGTATTACAAAATACAGAAATAGCAGAATGTAACGGCAGCTGATGTGCTGTTAAAACAGAGATCTAATGTCATTTGTGCAGTGGGGTAATACAATAATCATTAATCATTATTAATGACTCGGATGCCATCGCAGAAAAACTTTGAAGTGGTAAAGCTGATTTCTATCCTTTTGTCACACCCACACACACACACACACCCACACACGCTCGCACGCGCACACACACACACACACACACACACACACACACACACACACACACACACACACACACACACACACACACACACACACACAAAATCTATTGAATGAGAATCTCCACAGGGCACTGACAAATAAGAATACAATTGATACAATAAAATAAAGAAATAAACAAGGAAATGTAATGCATTTGTTCATCTGGGGTCTCTAAGATGATAAACATAATTAATAAAACACTTTTTATGGAGCTTATGATGATTGAGGTGTGTTATCAAATTAGGACAAAATATGTGTAACCCTGGCTGTGGCCTCTGCTATACATACCCGTTTCACTTGAGGCCTCAAAAAAGAGCCCCAGGGGTGGAAACTAACTAGCTTGGAGCAGAAATGCCACCAAAATGAATAAAAATGCTTAAGAAAAATAAGAAATGGTGCACAATTGTCTCTGTATAAGTTCTTGTTTTTAGTAAGCAATAACACACGAGCAGTGCTCTTTTGAATATCAGCACTTTTACAAATATGAAATCAAATATTGATTTTATAGTAACTGTTTTCCTTTATTTTGCCAATGAAAATAGTTTCACACAGCAGAGCCATTCCGTGGTTTGGATCAAAACAGTTTCAGTGTTGTTACTGAATGAATGTGCGCTTTTTAACAAATCATTCTAATGAATGACTCTACAGCTGTGTCCCAATTCAGAGGCTGCACCCTTTGAAGGACACAACGAAGCCTGTCCTAATTCAAAGGCTCCTCCCAATGCGTCCTTTGTTTCCTGTAAAATAAAGGGTATGGATCCTCTGTAGCCTTGCCTACCCCTGAATTCATTGAGCGCCAGTAATTAATTTTCTTTTATTTTTTTTTATTTTTTATTTAGAAAAAACAGCTCCGTCTGTTTCTCTGAAATGGGCCTCCGAATTGACAGCATTATCTTGAGATGTGACCAGGATCTTCTTTTTCTTTGAATTCAGCCTTATCATCATATCATCACTGAATGCATATCTGAGTTGAAGAAACATCAGCCATAAGTACAGCACACCAGCCCCTTGATCTTCCCTCAGCATCTCTGTCTGTGTTTCTCTGTGCATGGGGTTTAAGGGCTTTGGTCTAATAGCTCCATTAGCTCGAGCCAGAGGCATTAAGTAGCATAACAGCGCTGACTGCTTTAACCATCAATAACACACACACGCTTTACTCACAGCACTCGCTCTTTCTTTCTTTCTTTCTTTCTTTCTTTCTTTCTTTCTTTCTTTCTTTCTTTCTTTCTTTCTTTCTTTCTTTCTTTCTTTCTTTCTTTCTTTCTTTCTTTCTTTCTTTCTTTCTTTCTTTCTTTCTTTCTTCCTTCCTTCCTTCCTTCCTTCCTTCCTTCTTTCTTTCTTTCTTTCTTTCTTTCTTTCTTTCTTTCTTTCTTTCTAAGGGATAAAAGCAAAATGATGACAGTTTTGGTGTAAAAAGCAAGTAAAACTAAAAGTAGACAACCCCAAAGATAAACTTAAAATAATAATTAAAAATATGTACATGGCTCACCCTCAAAGCTAGATTTAACACTCAGTGATACACACGCTTGCTGGAAAAGTGCTGGAAAAACTAGTGAACATGCCATTTAACAACTCTGTTTGTGATTATTGTCCATTTTCTAGAAGAGATTCCCTCACATGAGATTTCAATAAAGTCTGGTGTTAAAGTGCAGCTAAAAAATATGATACTCTGCTAAGCATTAAACGTTTTACTTGGACACTTTGAATGAATTATAAGGATATCTAAATTCCACACATTTCTTTTAGTTTTGTTAGCCATCTTACCCATTATGTTAACTTCACCATAAAGGATATATGATGCTGCCTTACAACAAAGACTTTATAGGAGGACGGTGCACTGATTACTTGTGAATGCGAGAAACTTAATCATGATTTAAGTTCAAGTGTTTGTTTTTTAAAATAAGTTTAGTTATTTATAAGTGTGTCTGTGTGTGTGTGTGTGTGTGTGTGTGTGTGTGTGTGTGTGTGTGTGTGTGTGTGTGGTGTGTGTGTGTGTGTGTGTGTGTGTGTGTGTGTGTGTGTGTGTGTGTGTGTGTGTGTGTGTGTGTGTGTGTGTGTGTGTGTGTGTGTGTGTGTGTGTGTGTTTGCTCTATGGATTTTCTCAGAATTTTGTTAATTTTTTTAAAATTATTTTTATTAAACTTACCCATATTACCCATATTGTATTTCTGTGATAAAAAAGAATAAGCTAGAATATATATATATATATATATATATATATATATATATATATATATATATATATATTTTTTTTTTTTTTTTTTTTTTTATTTAAAGAAGAGGGTCAGCTTTTTCTTTTGATATATTCAATCAGCAAATTGAGCGAATTGCAACCGCTTACTCCTCCCTTTTGAAGCACATAGAGAAGCTACGGTGCCAGACACGGGACAAAGATGTTGTCTTCAAAGACAGTAGAGAATAGCTCGCACTCTGTAGAGCAGGTTGTCCACTTAGGACTATACTGTAGAAACATGACACCGCTAAATGCTGATTTCACTGTAAAGGGACCCACGGCGTATCAAGAGTGAAATGGCTCATTCCAAGATAATAAAAACATAAAGGTTCATTAAATGACATTTATACATCACTGAAAACATAGTTATGTATATTATATTGTATTTCTGTCAATAGATCCTCATAAACACTACACACTGCACCTTAAAAATAAAAAACTAAATTGATTTTCCTGAAAACGTCTCGGTTACGTATGTAACCCTAGTTCCCTGAGGGAACGAGACGCTGCGTCGAAACGCTGTGAGAACGCCTCTGTTTAAATGCGTCGTGAAGCGCCTGTAGAACCATTCCATCGGAAAAAAGATCGATCGTCGGCGTGATGACGTCATCGACCGGAAGCTATAAAACGTCCGTGAAAACAAACAGGAACTAACTTCTGATAAAGCCTGAAGTAAGTGATCACGGACACGCCGGGAGTATGGCAAAGCGACGCAGCGTCTCGTTCCCTCAGGGAACTAGGGTTACATACGTAACCGAGACGTTCCCTTTCGGGGAACTCGAGCTGCGTCGAAACGCTGTGAGAACGCTTATACCCACATCGCCATAGGACCAAGTGTCTCGTATGTGTGAAGCCGAAGCGCACACGGTTACGAGAGTACCTGTGCCCCTACAGAAGATGCCAGGTCTAGTTCGTAGAACCTGACAAAGGTAGAAGGAGACGACCAACCGGCCGCGTTACAGATATCATGGAGGGAAGCCCCCGACAAAAGTGCTTTAGAAGCAGCCATACCCCTGGTTGAGTGCGCCCGGACAGCCAGTGGAGACGGCTGCCCGGTAGCTTCATAAGCAAGTGAGATGGCCTCGACCACCCACTTGCTCATCCTCTGCTTGGATACTGGGGCCCCCTTCTTAGGGGGTCCAAAGCAAACAAACAATTGTTCAGTTTTTCTCCACAGGGCAGCTCTGTGGACATAAGTATCCAGTGCCCTCACAGGACACAGCAGATTTAATCTTTCCTGGTCTGACGTCATAAATGGAGGAGGACAGAAGGCTTGTAGAGTGATGGGGCCCCGTGGGCTCGTAGGAACCTTGGGGACATAACCCGGCCTGGGATGCAGAAATGCTTTCACCATCCCTGGCGCAAACTCTAGACATGAGGGCTCTACCGACAGAGACTGAATATCTCCTATCCTTTTAAGAGATGATATGGCCAAAAGGAAGATGGTTTTTAGAGTGAGGAACTTATCCGAAACCTCCTCCAGAGGTTCGAACGGAGGTCCGGACAAGCCCCTCAAAACAATGGCCAAGTCCCATGCCGGGACCCTCGAGTGCATAACTGGCCTCAACCTTAATGTGCCACGAAGGAAGCGTGTAATTAGAGGGTGTCTTCCCAAAGACACTCCACTGCAAGGGACGTGGACAGCACCCAAGGCCGCCACGTACACCTTAAGTGTGGAGGGGGTCAACCCTGCAGAGAACCTCTCCTGCAGGAACTCCAGCACTGTACCAACCGGGCAGTTAACTGGATCCCACTGGCGTTCTCTGCACCATGCTGAGAAAAGTCTCCATTTCAAAGCGTACAGCTTCCTTGTGGACGGAGCTCTGGAGTGTAGGATGGTCTCTACGACCTCGGCCGAGAGACCCTCCTCTATGAGCCTAGCCCCCTCAGAGGCCAGGCCCACAGTTTCCACATCTCTGGGCGTGGGTGCAGGAATCTCCCGCCCGCCTGAGAGAGTAGATCCCTCCTGGTCGGAATCTCCATCGGAGAGCCTTCCAGGAGAGATATCAGGTCCGCAAACCATACTCGGGTCGGCCAGTTCGGAGCCACTAGAAGTACCTGGGCCCCGTCCCGGCGTACCCTCTCCAGAACTCCTGGAAGCAGAACAATCGGGGGGAAGGCGTACAGAGGCAGCCTCGGCCACTCCTGTACCATGGCATCCAGCCCCAGCGGGGCCGGATGGGTCAGAGAAAACCACTGCGGGCAGTGAGAATTCTCCGCCGAAGCGAACAGGTCTATCTCTGCCTTCCCATAAACCTTCCAAAGGAGCTCCACCACCTCTGGATGGAGCCTCCATTCCCCGGGCCTCGGCCCCTGTCTCGACAGGCTGTCTGCTTCCTGATTCAGGGCCCCCGGGATATATACTGCCCTGACTGACAGCAACTTCCCTTGGGCCCACAGGAGGATCCGATGTGCCAATTTGTCCAACGGACGAGACTTCAGACCCCCCTGGTGGTTTATGTAGGCCACCACGGACGTGTTGTCTGTTCTGACTAGTACATGGTGGCCCCTGAGGTCGGGCAGGAACTGTTTCAATGCAAGAAACACTGCGAGCATCTCTAGCCGATTTATGTGCCAGTGCCGCTGATGCTCCTGCCATAGACCCTGGGACGAGCGACCACTCATGGTCGCCCCCCAGCCCGTGAGAGAGGCGTCTGTCGTTAGCGTTACGCGACGAACAAGAGCCCCCAACACGGGACCCTGAGATAAAAACCCCGGGTTTTTCCACATGACCAGAGCACGTAGGCATCGCCGCGTGACTTTGATCGTGCGGAGCGGATTTCCCCTCGGGGAGAACCCTTTTGTCTTGAGCCACCACTGCAGTGGCCTCATGTACAGTAGGCCAAAAGGTATCACGTTGGACGCTGCTGCCATGAGACCTAACAGTTTCTGGAACTGTTTCACAGTGACCGCTCGGCCTAGCTTCTGTTCTTTGGCGGCTGCCAGGATCGATGCTATGCGTGTTGGCGATAATTGCGCCCGCATAATTACCGAGTCCCAGTTCACACCCAGAAAAGTGGTTCTCTGAGCCGGAGAAAGCACACTCTTCTTGGCGTTCAGCCTCAACCCCAGCTTCGACATATGGGCGAGAACAGCATCTCGATGCTGAACCGCCATCTGCTCTGTATTCGCTAGAATCAGCCAGTCGTCGATATAGTTCAATATGCGGATGCCCTGAAGACGCAGCGGCGCCAGAGCTGCATCCACACACTTGGTGAACGTGCGGGGTGACAGTGCTAGACCGAAGGGAAGTACACGATATTGGTATGCCTCTCCCCCGAAGGCAAACCTCAGGAACTTCCTGTGATGTGGAAGGATGGAGACATGAAAATACGCATCTTTGAGGTCTATGGTGACAAACCAATCCTCCGATTTGACCTGCGCTACAATCTGTCTGAGTGTAAGCATCTTGAATTTGAGCTTGGCCACCGAGCGATTCAATAGCCGCAGATCTAATATCGGGCGTAAGCCCCCATCCTTCTTCGGCACGATGAAGTAACGGCTGTAAAAGCCAGACTCCCTGCTGGGAGGGGGAACCCTCTCTATAGCCCCTTTTTGCAGGAGTGTCTCTACTTCCTGTGCCATTACCAGAGCCTGCTCCGGGCCCACCTCTGTAGGCAGGACACCGCAGAAAGGAGGTGGCCGACTTCCGAATTGAATGGCGTACCCCCTTTCTATTATCTGCAGGACCCAACGAGATATATTTGGTAGACGTTTCCACTCGTCTAGAAAATCTACTAAGGGAACCAGCCTCTCGAGGCTGGCCTCTGGTGTATTTTGAGCAACAAGCACAGTGCCCTGAAGCGGCGGACCGGCAGGGAACAACTGACTTGACTGCTCGGGGACCCCCCGAAGGGGGTGCGGACCACCCTCGGGTGGCCCGCGGAGACCGACTGCGCCCCGGCATTGCGGCAGGGTTGGCAGCGCGGCCCCCCGAGGGTGCCGTAGGGAAACGGGTACCGTAGGCAGGGGTAAGCACCGTTTCCCTACGGGGGGAACCACCCTCAGCGTCCTGACGCTTCTGGCGTCAGGAACGCTTCGACGAGGCCTTCTTGGCGATCAGGACTGTCCGCAGATCAGCCCTGCCCCTCGAAGGCCTCGTCTGAGAGCGCCGCCCCTCGTCCCCACGCTGAGGGGGAGCTCGGGCAGCGACGCTCTGTTTCTGCTGAGCCCTGTAGGAGGAGCTCGTACTCGGCTTGGGCTGCTTGGTGGTATCAGCAGCAGCCCCAGGGACCTGGACCCGGAGAGGGAGGAACTGCTTGAGCGCCGCAGCTTGCTTTTTCGACTCCTGGAACCTCTCGGTGACAGTGTGAACTGCGTCACCGAAGAGGCCTCCAGGAGAAAGCGGCGCATCAAGCAGAAAGGCTTTCTCCCTCTCCTTGATGTCTGTGGGGTTCAACCATAGATGCCTCTCCGTAGCCACCAATGCTGCCATGGAGCGGCCCACACATCTGGCCGTCTCCTTGGTGGCCCGGAGAGCTAGATCGGCTGACGATCTTAATTCAGCGATAATATCACCCCCCACAGCATCACTACCGTCCAAATCCCTTAGCAGGTCAGCCTGGTATGCCTGCACGATAGCCATCGTGTGCAGGCATGCAGCCGCTTGACCCGCCGCCGAGTACGCTTTACCCACCATCGCCGACGTTGTTTTTAGAGGTCTGGTGGGTAAAGTCGGGGCCTTCAGGGACGATGCCGAGGAAGGCGAGAGATGGCTCGCAAGCGTCTCTTCAACCTTTGGCATCGCCCCATAACCATACTGTCTCAGCCCGCAAATGTTGCTGTAGACCGAAGTCTGCGGGCTGAAGACACGATATGAAGCCGGTCTCTTCCACGATCTTGCCACCTCGGTGTGCAAATCGTGGAAGAACGGCAGGCCCCGTCGCTGAGGTTCTGAAGCGCGAGACGGCAGGAAGCGTTCGTCTAGCTTACTATGACGCTTTCTTCCTGCCTCAGATCTTTCAGTGGGCCAGTCGATGTTTAATCTGGCCACTGCTCGCGTCAAAACCTCAACTAGCTCCTCACTAGCAGGGGACTGAAGTGGCGAATCTTCAGTATCGATACTTTCAACGTCCACCTCCTCAGAGCTGGACAGATGAAGTACCGGCGGCTCTCTCGGGGGGGAAGAAACCGCCATGCGTGCTTCCATGCCCCGAGAAGAACCGCTGGATGGAGCAGGTGAGGGCAGAGATAAGGCAGCGCCCGTCTCTAACCCCTCTGCAACATCCAATTGTGATCCCCACGACTGCAGCCTCCGCTCCGCCTCGGCGGCAGCGGGACCAGAGCCGCGGGGAACACGAGCCGAGGCACCCTCCTCGAAGAGTGCCCGGCGGGAGCGCAGCGTTCTCAGTGGCATACGCTCACAGTGCTCGCAAGCAGCCCCCTCGAGGGCTGCCTGGGCATGCTGCGCTCCCAAGCATGCAACACAGAGAAGATGTGTGTCCCCGCCCGTGATGTAGCGTGGGCAGGGAGGAACACACTTTCTGAAATTGCTGCTTTCACTCGCCATTTCTATCTATTTATTTTCTCTTTTTTCTGTTAATATATGTAATATTTAACAAAAAGGGTGGAAAATCTCTGCTTTCTTGTATAATAGACAGACAAAAACACCAAATAGACAGACAGGTTCACACAGATCGCTTGCTGAAGGCTCAGAAGCTAGTTCCTGTTTGTTTTCACGGACGTTTTATAGCTTCCGGTCGATGACGTCATCACGCCGACGATCGATCTTTTTTCCGATGGAATGGTTCTACAGGCGCTTCACGACGCATTTAAACAGAGGCGTTCTCACAGCGTTTCGACGCAGCTCGAGTTCCCCGAAAGGGAACTATCTGTTTTTATAATGCACCAAAAACACATAAAACATATGTTAACAGTACAGAAAGGTTTCAAAATGGTGGCGCTTTAATGTTTTTATTCGTGACCAATGTCTGTTTTTAGAGTGTTTTATTCCTGTCCAAAATTTCACTTAGTTTTCAGTGCTGCTCAAAAGCAGTTTGGCTAATGAGGCCTGATATGAAACAACAGACTACGCTATGGCCCATTACAGCACACACACGCACACTGCAAATGAGACGGGATGCCAGGAAGGCTGAATCTAGTCTTCGGTTTTCCTGTAGGAGAGTCCTGGATGAAAGCGAAGTACTGTGGAGGATCTGCAGCTGAGACGATCAAAGAATAAACATAGACACACACACACGGTCAGTTTGGTGAGGTAATCTGGAGCATTAACACTTTTGAAACACTCCCTGTGATCCACCTCCGCTCTGTCATCTCGGAGGAAAGCCCCCTCATCAACATGACTCTTTCTTTCCAGGCCTAAAAAAAGAGTGTGAGCTTTGTTTCTCCTCTCATTCCTTGTGTTTTATCTCAGTAATTATGTCTAAATGTGAATTCCTCCAGACGGATGGAGCTATAGAGAAGAAATGGCTCTGTTTCAGCCTCAGGGGAGCAGATGTGAAGGTGTTCGATTTCTGAGAATGTGAACACACACTGATGTTTGGTTGTTGGTGAATGAGAGGTCTAATCGTGTAGGAGATAAAATCACAATCTTCAATATTGCAATCATTTTGCAATATAATTAAATGGAGATCTGAGGGACATCTCCCATAGTGCTTTAGAAGACATCTCAGCAATGCCAAGTCTACAATAAGAGTAAGAGATTTCAATTTAGAAACACATTTCTCATCAAATTATTGCAGAGCGAACTACGAGTTAGCAAGCTACATTCATTTTTCAGCTCATTTGCATATTTTATTTCTCCCAATTGAAAGTTATACCATCATCATCATCATCATCATACTGGTTCCCTCGATGAAAAGGGCTTTTAGATTAAAGCATAAACTCAGCTTTGAGATTAATTTATGATTCTAACACGTTTGTTCCTCATGATAATCCTCACAAACGAACACAACTTTTATGACATTTTAAGTCTAAATACAATCATCAGAAGTATTTTATCTTGAACATATTTAAACATATTTTTTTAAATTATGTATTATTTACATAATATGTAGGCTACATTACTATGTTATGATTTTGTATTGGTAGGCTATTATTACTTAGGGTGTGTCTCTCAGGTCCCTTGTTCAGTAGTAAGGGCACTGATTAGGACATAAGTCAATGGGCTGACTCCCTGATCAGTGCCCTGACTAATGAACTAGGGAGCTGATAGAGACGCACCATAAGAAACATATCGATAACAGCTTTTAATCTGGCATTTAAAACCACGTTGGGTCCTAAGCGGACACTATAGAAAGTGACACCATACCCACACCACTCTTTGGCCCAGTCCCAAATGGCATACTTCATGTGCACTTTCGGTCTTGTGGACTTACAATGGCCATTGCGTGCGCATGTCCGTTAAGTCCACAAGACTGTAGGGTGTCCCATTCCTCATTTAAGCTTAAAGAAGGGTGCTCGTGAGCTATGCGGGTGCTAAGCGCCCTTGATGCGCACTTCAGCTGAGCCCGCAAGTTTCAAAGCGAGTGTCAAAAACTATGGCCTATGGCCCTGTCCCAAATGGCACCCTAAACCCTCATGGTCTTCCTCTGAGTCCGCACTTTCACGGCGTAATGCCACTTTGACTGCCGGGTAGAAGTCCTCTGCGTAGCTCGCAAACTTGCAGGCTCAGCTGAAGTGTGCATCGAGGGCGCATAGCAGCCGCAAAGGGCGCGCTCACGAGCACCCTTCTTTTAGCTTTAATGATGAATGGGACACCCTACGGGCTTGTGAACTTAACTTGTGCCATTTGGGACAGGGCCTATTTGAGCAGAAATATTTATTTTTTCCCAGTGTGCCACTCTGCAGTGAATCACTGAACCATTTATTCAAAATGTCTGATTCATTCAGGAAGGAAAGTAAACACTGTGTGTTGCTAAGCAATGCACAATGGCTTAATATTTTATTATTTTTGTTGGTTGAAGAAAAATAGACAAAACACCTGGCAATTCTGTTACTAAAATATAAGGTTTATGTTATTAATGACTTGTAAATTTTTAAAGCTACACTGTGTAACTTTTTTAGTTTATTCTTAGCTAAAAACACTTAGTTCTTTCAAAAAAAATTTGCTCATTAATTTATATTTACTTCTTTCAAGTAATAAAGTATTCTCGTAAATTTATAATATGCCATTGAAAATACATACGGGTGAGGGGTTTCGAATGCCGGTCGCCATGTGGCCCCTCCATCTTGAAAGTACATTAGCCAAAGAGGGACATACCCATAAATTCAAGCTTCACCTTTCGCGTTTTAACACTCGTGTCGAATGTGAAGAGGGGGATTGCCATGTTAATCTTGGACTAAATCGGCCACCGTAGGACTTAAAACGAAATCAGAACTGAGAGGAAGAGAAACTATTATTCCCTAGATGGTCATAAACCTTTTCACTGCTAGATGGTGGAAAATATCACACAGTGTAGCTTTAAACTATTGTATAAAAGCAATAGGCTATAGGCCTATCAGACTAGCAATAGATCTGTTTATTTTCCCTGAATTAGGATTAGCCTCCCTATGGCCCAATCCCTCTTTCTCATATGATATTGCTTAATAATTCACTTTAAATTCAAATGTATTTCGGAAATTCTGTGTATTTTTCAATTAGTGTCAAACTAAATATGCTCTAGATTACCTTCCAGACTCTGAATCACGAGTCCCAGAACAGAAGAGTGACGATCATCGGACCCCCAGCGGACCAGTGAGTTTGTCTTGATCATCGCCAGACTAAAACTGCATCATTGTTGACCTATAATTACCATAATTGCTCTCTCTCTCTCTCTCTCTCTCTCTCTCTCTCTCTCTCTCTCTCTCTCTCTCTCTCTCTCTCTCTCTCTCTCTCTCTCTCTCTCTCTCTCTCTCTCTCTCTCTCTCTCTCTCTCTCTCTCTCTCTCTCTCTCTCTCTCTCTCTCTCTCTCTCTCTCTCTCTCTCTCTCTCTCTCTCTCTCTCTCTCAAACACACACACACTCACACAACAGTCTGCTGTTGCTCACTGTAACTCTACACCATTTCAAAGACGGCCTGAGGAACATGATTAAAGATGCTGTTTTATTAAACACAGATTAAAGTTAAATCACAATGGGCCCCGGTTTACTTTCTAAATACACATATCTATCTATCTATCTATCTATCTATCTATCTATCTATCTATCTATCTATCTATCTATCTATCTATCTATCTATCTATCTATCTATCTATCTATCTATCTATCTATCTATCTATCTATCTATCTATCTATCTATCCATCCATCCATCCATCCATCATCCATCCATCCATCCATCCATCCATCCACCCACCCACCCACCCACCCACCCACCCATCCATCCATCCATCCATCCATCCATCCACCCACCCACCCGTTTAATCTTGGTGCTTTTAGAAAGGAAACAATGAAAAAGTCATAACAAGCGGAGATCATTTCCCAGATCTTCGCGAGGAGTGCTGTTCCCGTGATCTGTGTCTACAGGGAGATGGTGTGAGAGGGTTTAACCCCCCACCCCGTCGCTGTTTCTCCCAAAATCATCTAATGAGCCAAGATCCCTTATAAGATACTGTCTCAAGCCCTTCGTGCACCTCCTCCTGATTTCCCGGGTTCTGCAGGAAACAATATCTATTCTTGTTGAAGTTTGATCGCATGTCATTTTTACGTGAGAAAACCAGCCTGTTGCATCAGTTCTCATGATGCATTATGGGAACTGGGCCTCTTTTTTGTGCTTTCAGCCTTGAAGGTGGACATTAATGTTAGTACGATTGTCACACAAGCAGATGAATGAAAGATCTTCAGTCAGATACTGCACTACTGTAAAATGAATGTGGATAGCAGCTCCGATAATTTAGTTTTGGAAGCATTTGGTTGTTGAGATCTTGTTAGTTTTGATCAAAGACGTTGGTATCTGGTCAAAGCTGAGCACAGTTTGAGACATTCATGATTTGTGAGATCACCAGAAAAATCTGAGAAGTATAAGGAGAATATAAGGCATCACTTTCTTGTTGATCTCCATGCCATGTCTAGAAGCAGTTGAGCTATTAAAGACATCTGACTTGTGGATTTTCTCTCATGTGTTGGTGCTGTGCTGCTGTTCAAATATTAAAGGTTAGTTAACTTAATGAGATTTTAATCAGTCATCATTGTCATCATTATTCTCCATTATATGTTCTTAAGAAAAAGTCATTTTGGTTTCTCTCTCCCCTTGGAGTGGGAATGTGAAAACAATCATTATTTTTTGGTCCCTGTGGTCTCTGTTTCACGGTCTCTGTGTGGGAATCGTGATTTTGGACACAGTTTCTCTTTCCCATCCCAGTCTGTTTTTCTCCGGTCCAGTTAAAAAATAGTCCTGCGCTCACGGGCTCCCGAAGCAAACCGGTTCCAGCCCGCTTGCTCCCTCTTCTCACGGAGGCTGGGAAAAGAGAGGTCAGAACAGCTCTAATGGGTTTCGTATGGATGCAGGTACCAAAGGGCTCCCCCATGACCCAGGAAGTGGTTTCCATGAGAAACCAAAGCCGCTTTTGACAGTCCCCTATTTTTCCAAAATATATCAGCTCTTGTTTGTCTTTGTCCACATTTCCACTTATTCTTTTATGTGTTTTAAAGCTGCCTTCTCACAGCCACAGTTCATAAAGATGAAGCTGTTTTTCAGAAGGGGTCAGTAGGGTATAGTAAGATTTTTTTGTTTGCTTTTGAAAGTTTCTTAAACTCACAAAAGGCTTTCTGATAATAAAAAATCCAGTAAAAACAACAGCAAAATATTATCACAATCTCAAATGTTTCTTTTTAAATAGATCTTAAAATGTAATTTATTCCTGTGATCAAAGCTGAATTTTCAGCATTATTACTTTGTCTTCGGTGTCACATGATGATTCTAATGTGATGATTTTCTGCTTAATAAACATTTCTTACAGTTTTTCTCAGTACATTTCTCAGATCAGAATTGAAATTCTCAAAACTACCTGTTCAATCTTCACATCATTGTGTCACTTGTGCACATCAAAAAAGCAGTTTCTCATTTCTTTGAACAAGTTGCAAATGCTTTGGTACATCCATGCCAATGATTACAATTCTCTGCTGTTTCCTACATTATCAGTTGCTTATGTCATGTTGATCAAAATGTATTATATTGGGTCTCTGTTGAATAGTCTCACCCCCACAACATTTAGGCACAAGCTCATAGCATAAGTCTATACATGCAAAATGTTATCATAATATGTCAAGCATATCTCTATACATTTCCATTAGACATTCACATTTCTACTTTTGTTTTTCTGTTTTTTTCCTCTTAGTTACAGTGCTGTGTTTTTCCTTTTGGTATCGCATTGATATCTGTCAACAAATTACAGTACAAACAGAAAAATCGTAAATGTGAATTTTGCAAACAAACTCTCACATACACTAAAGTGTAAGTGTAACCTACAATTTACACATCTAACTTTCGCCATAGTTTACATCACAACATCCCTCCAGATTATATGTCTGTCTGTTATATTGACAACATGATTAAGAAATTTGACTGTTATCCGTACACAAGGCACTGACATGTTCATTGACACAGATATTTACTTCTGAGAGAAGAAATAAAGGTTTTGAGCGAGAGTTTTTTTGCTATTTGTATGAATTGTTTTGAGAAATGCACTTACTGTTTCCAAATGTCGAGGATGATTCGAGAAATGTACCAAAGCGACTGAGAAAAAATGTAATACTTTCAATGTTAAAAACAGTTATTATTTTTGTAGAAACTGTGAAATTTTTCTGGATTCTTTGATTATACTTCAAATGAACAGCAATTATTTAAAAAAAAAAAATCTTTTGTAACATTATAAATGTCTTTACTGACACTTTTGATCGGTTTAATGCATCCTTGCTCAAAAAACGAACAAGAAAATCTTAATGAACCCAAAGAAAGCTGATACGGTATTTAAGCAATAATTTCCTAAGCTTTTATTAAAATGTCATGATGAAGCCATATGGTGTTTCCGTCTTATACTTCAGATGTTTATCAGAGAAAGAGGCTTAACCTTCTCTGCTGTGTAAGCTCTGACCGCTGACCAGGCTTGCAAAAGATTTTCCGATAACCCTGTGTATTTATAAAGTGTGCAAGAAAGCGAGAAACTTTCTTGCACATCAGTTTCTCTCAAGTTTTCCCTTGAGCTTTAGTTAATTAAAAGCTTGACGTTTGTCTCTGTTCTATGATAGAGTGACTGTAACATGGGGTTCAATAGGAGAATAGAGAAGGGATTCTAATTCATAGCATTTATTTGAAACCAAAATATAAGACCGCAAAAAACTAACAAACAAAAAAACGAACAAACGAGTGAAAACCCCAGCAACTCAACGGTTTTACATTTATGATGGACAAGAGCTAAAAGATTACAATGGCAAGCATGAGGACTTTATACACACAAAGACCGAGAAACAAGAGATAGATAGATAGATAGATAGATAGATAGATAGATAGATAGATAGATAGATAGATAGATAGATAGATAGATAGATAGATAGATAGATAGATAGATAGATAGATAGATAGATAGATAGATAGATAGATATTATGTTGCAAAAGGCTGTAACAACAAAATGTTGAAAAGAAAGTGAAGCGCTTTGAATACTTTCTGGATGCACTGTGGATGGATGGATGGATGGATGGATGGATGGATGGATGGATGGATGGATGGATAGATAGATAGATAGATAGATAGATAGATAGATAGATAGATAGATAGATAGATAGATAGATAGATAGATAGATAGATAGATAGATGCAAGTTTAGTGGCCAAGTTTAAAAGCTCTAAGTGTTAATAAAAAACCCATGACTATACCAAACTCAAGTTTTTACAATAACAACCTTGTGCATGTTCCTCAAGAGCCTAAAACTTGACAGTAGTGTCTTTATGTTGAAATACAGCACACACCCATCAAGCCCATCTCATTCACTGAACACGAGCCATTAGGTGAATTCACCGGCTATATTTACAGTCGCTGAGGGTGATGCAAGTCACCGCATCCAATTAAGCGAGTTTTCAAATAATTACCTGGTCTGACAGTAATGTCTGCCGGTTTCCGACTGCATGACAGGTTTGGAAGAGCGGCCATGTTTACATTCGCATTACATTTGAACACAGTCCGAGCAGCCGAACTCTGTGTTTGTGTCTTGGGGAGTTTGTGACGGTTAAATCAGATGAACGGAGGTGGTTGAACTATCACGCATGTGAATCTTCACACATCTTTGACGTTCTGTGTAGATACAGAGCTGCTGCTGTTTGTCCGGTGGAAGGCGTGAAACTGAGCTCATCTATGATTGTGTGAAGTGTGAAAATGTTAGCGTGAGATCCTCTAAAGCGACAGCAAGCACATCCACACATAAACAAACTCTGATTCAATTAGAAAATGAAGGTTTGTCAAGACAAACTTTGAATGTTGGCTCGAAAACAATCCTTCACATTTGAAGGTTATATGCATGTTAAATATGAGTATTTCCTCAGCTATGTTTATAATACATTTAGTTGTTTAGAAGATTTACCAGGTTTCATACATTATGTATGATTATAAAACAGATTTTTCTCTTGGCCACTTATGGTCAAAAGTTTGCGGTCAGTTTTTTTAAAAGTACTTTTTGTCCATCAAGGATGCATTAACTTGATCAAAAGTGACAGTAAAGAAATAATGTTACAAAAGATTTATATTTTAAATAAATGTCATTAAATGAATTACATCTAAAAATATATTTAAATAAGTATTTCAAATTGTAAAAATATTTCACAAGATTACTGCTTTTACTGTATTTTTGATTAAATAAATGCAGCCTTGGTGAGCAGAAAAGACTTCTTTCAAAATCACATTAAAAAACTCTTTCCGACCCCAAACTTTTGAATGGTAGTGTACATGACTTAATTATTATTTTTTATTTATTGTTCGAGTATTATGAACTTTTGTGTAGAATAAAAGTTTTTCTAGGCTATTTGAGGGTAAATTATTTTAAACAATTGTCAAAGTTAGAAGCGGTGTTATTTCTTTAAAAGTAAAGCTGTTTTTAAAGATTTTAAAGAGTTGAAAATCAAGTTTTTAACAATTATGTCTATGTAGTGAATTTAATACGCTAAGTTTAAGACAACCCATGTGCAAATTCATAAGTCAACACCATTGATATTTTGTCCTTAAAACTGCAGTGAACCAAAGAGTTTCAAATTGCTGGTGTTTCTGACATCATAAACTACCTTGTAACCAATCACTTCAATGTGTGGGCGGGCTTTAGCATATCATTAACTATGCTCTGAAGCAGGGGAGTCTCAACAGAAGCAGGTTATCCCGGTATATTTTTCTGTTAAAATTAATAATCTGGTACATTTAGCAAGGGGGGGGGGGGGGGGAAGATTATGTATATGATGTATATTATGATGTTATGATAAACTATTTGCCTTTCTCCACTGACGTTCTAAGTTGTATCTAGGGATGCAGATTTTTAGAAGGCAGACTGAGATGCCGGACAGGAACATGGTTTGTGTAACAACAGCAACACATTATTGTCTGTCAATGATAATGTTGTCAAGCTAATTATATTAATTACGGTTATGTGTCAGACGTTGTAGAGAGAGTGTTTACTACAGTAAAGTTGACCCTGTGGATCTCTGAGCTGGTGTGAGTGAGTGGAGGCAGGGCTAATTTGCATATTCATGAATTCCACAGGAAAATACTTTAAATATGTTACTTTAGTTATCAAAGATGAATTGGAAGGGTTAAAATGATTGACTACAGGGGGACTAAAAATATAGCAAACCTTTAAAATTAAAGGGACACTTCAACACTGGCAAAATGGGCTTTCAATAAAACTTGGCTGCCTATAGAAAGGCACAAAAAACATGTTTTAATTGGTACTGCTGACTTGAGAAAAATGAGAAAAGGCGTGTTGTCGTCCCTTTTGCCAAAAAGGTACAAAAACTCCCATAATGCACTGGGCATGTTGCCGTCTTAAGTCCACCAGTCTGCTATGGATATGCTTAACCAGTCAAATACCGGCTTCACGGCTTGCTTTAGTCGGAAACTTAGCAACATTTTTGTCGTAATGGTGTCAACTTGTATTGTTCCTGGGTGCGAGAATTCGAAGAGTAAATGTTTAGCGGGAGTGAGTTATTTTCGATTTGAACGATCCAGCATGTTGTAGGCTGAGAAGAATCATAAACTGAATTCAGATGATAATGAGTCAGTGATCAGTGTTTTAGGCCAAAGGGCAAAACCTGTACTGTGAAAAAATTAGCTCTCCAATTGAAGCTTTGGTAGTGACGGATCACATCTAAATATTTCAGTTGGCCAAACTGAATTTTAAAAAGTTAAAAATGGCCGAAGTTACAATATCAATAACACTATTAAAATTGAATTTATATATATATTTATATATTTTACTGCATTGTAAAATATATGGCTGAACTACAAAACATGAATGACAAGTAAATGAAATCACAAGCAAATCCTGATCTTTTTTTAATTAAAATGCATAAAAAACTACATTGTTACCACACAATGAAGAAACAAAAGAGCATATTTCAGAACCAAAATTACAAACGTACAATGAAGACAATTTGTTCTACAGGAGTGTGTTGTGCTTTTTAGCTTTTTCCGCATGATAATCTGCGCACATCACAGACTCGTGGCCTTCAGTGACATTCACATCACTGGCTACATTTAAGACGTGTTCCAAAACATCCTGAGCTTCGCTGATGCCCACACAGACACGCCTTTAAATAATCGAATGATCTGAAACGCTTTACACAGGCATAAATGAGCTCAGTAGGTTTTGGACCAGAGCCTACATTCTTAAAAATAAAGGTGCCAGGAAGAACCAAAAATGGGTTTTCGCAGTGATGCCAAGAAGAACCATTTTTGGTTCCCCAAAGAAGCATTTTGTGAAAGGTTTCTTAAATACCCATTTTCCCCAACAATTTTATAGTCTAAGGAACCTTTTGCTCTACAAAGAACCGTTTGTGCAATTGAAAGGTTCTTTGGATATTAAAGGTTCTTCATGGAACCATACACCTGCCAAAAGAACCATTTAAGAACCCTTTATTTTGAAGAGTGTAGGTGTCAACAGAAGGTTGAATGCAACACACAATAAAAACCAGTATTGATAGTGGAAATAAATATACGTCTTTGGTCTTACTTTGGGCCAGCAAATATTAATTTAGCCTGATTTGGATTCTCTGACCATCTCAATGATAATCGACAATCACAACAAACTCACATAAGGATTTGATATCCACAGACATTAATAGATCCAGACCGAGGCACTGAGAGAAACATTAAACGATACTTCAGAATCGCAGAAGCAAATGATTCCCATAGCACGGGTTTCTATTACCCAGAAGTCCTCGCAGGAGAGAACCGACTCCCGCCTGTAACTAGACCGGCTCACATTTTGAATCCATCTTTCCTGTAGACTGCAGCTTCAGGCGATAATCAAGGGGAGGCACAATGGGAAGGAGAATAACCGTCGCCATAAAGGCATCAAAGCGGCCGTGAATCAAGCTGAACACGGGCACTTTTGCTTGGATAACAAGGCCTGAAGGATGACCATGATTGTGAAAGGAGATACAGCTCTCTTCATCCATCTTTCTACTCGTTTCCTTTGCTCTTTTGGGGCTCTTCGCCCTCAGGTGAAGGCAGCAGGTGTGAGCATGGGAAAAACCTCTGGGTTATGGGCTGAAATATTCACTTACACCTGTTACATGAATGTGTGTGTGTGTGTGTCATGGCCACTTTACCCTCCTTGTATGAGCATGTGCACGGTTTTGTTATTCAAATAATCGAGACTGATCTCCTTTCAAACGTGCCCAATTATTGTATCCGATTTCAGTCATACCAAGAACAAGGTTGGAAAAATAGACACATAATGTAGGTGCTTAGAGCTACATATTTTTCACACTTTAGAGACGTAGATGACAACAGGTGATTGTTGGACTCTATGGCCTTTTAGGCAATATGACTAAATATCGTGTGGAACTCAATCTGGTAAGAATGTCTCCATTATGTGGTTTTCATGGACATATAACCTCTTAAATAAATGTTTTAGTGCATTAAAGCTGCATTGGAAAAACATACATTAAAATTTGCATTGTATAATTTAGAAAGAATATATTACAGTAGCACAACTTCCAATTTTATATTAAAACAAAGATTAAAAAAAGAAATCAAGAAAGAATAATCATATTTAAAAAAGAAGTATGAAATGCTTGTGACCCGGAAAACAACCCGGAATTGGAGCGCATCCACTTTGGCTCAAATAAATTAAAAAAAAATACACAAACCATAAAACTGAGCGCGATCTGAGATCGGAATCATTTGAAGAAACTGCAAAGTTATAAAAAGCGATCAACACTGAGAAAAAAAAAAGATTCTTTTCAAAACTATTCCAAAAGAGACGAGTCTCCACAAGTTTAAAGACAAATTAATTGTTTGTGATTTTGGTGCAAAGCAAGAAACTTAAAAAAAAAACCTGACTGTCTTTAGATTATAGACACTGTTTTACGTTTCTACACATCGTAAACCCACAGCTTAAGGGTGAATCTCATCACAAAAACACGTCCAGATCAAATTTCAACTCAAAATCAAAACAAAAATGATTTTTTGCATAAAGAAAATGATGCCTATGCTTTTGCACATTTACATGTTTTGCACCTGAAATAATACTTGAAATAATAATCAGTTTTTTCCATTACTATAAGAACATAGGTGCTTCCTTTTGATTGAAATAATGTAAAAAAAAATATGAATGGCATCCTTTTCTGCAAAATATGATTTCTCATTTTTCCAATAAATATGACCTGGAAATGTTCCTGCATCCCAAAAACCCACTGAAACAACATCGCTCACATTGACCCACATTTGTATTATATGATCACATCTCACCATTTCAAGACTATTTCAGAAATTTCGGAAAGTACCTGAAAGTTGCGAGGCGACATTTTTGGTATATTTACACATCAAAAGTCTCACAGTCCTGCGGCTCCACAAAGCTCTTTCATACTGTCTGTGTGACAAACGCTTTCGCCTCTGCAGCGTTTCGTGACTGCAAAGCACTCTGGGAATTACAGCTTTCAGGCAGACTGGTTTGTAAGGCTGATACATTGTCTTTTTTTCAGTTACAGGCCCGTCAGAATATGTCCATGAAGCACCTGCTGTTTGTTTCTTTGGATTGCTCGGCTTTTTCAGTAACAAAAAGGTCGCTGATATATTACTATAGGATGCCTTTTCTTATTTTTTTAGGATAATTTTTACTCTATCTATATACACCTTAATGAGTGAGACTCGTGTCCTCCTTCAGTTTCGGTCCGTTTCTGTGCCGTATCCAGAGGGAAAAGACACCCGTCTGTCAACTAATTTCTGGTCATTTGATCACTTTGGTTGTCTTAGAAGCGACTGACGTCATAGAAGGACAAAGAAACATAAAACGATCGAACATGCACTTAATTTTGACCTCTTCTCTCTTTCAGTCTTTCCGCACACCATTTCTCAGTAAGGCCTCCAGACGGACTCGTCTATGCGTGTCGACGCACTCATCGCCGTGGGCGAGTTGCTATGGCTACCGTCAGCATCCACCCCATCGCTCTGGTTACCGAGGCTGGCGTTCAGCAGGCTGTTGTTTGCTCCAGCGGTGCCGCCGGCTCCACCCGCCGCGGTACAGGACGTCAGCATGCGGGTGGGCGATCTGTCGCCTCCCGATCCGGCGCCTCCAGTCGGAACCATGGAGAACTGGTAGGAGCCGGATCCGGTGCCGTAGTACAGGTGGTACGGCGAGGAGTTGGTCTGGAAGTGGGAGTTCTGGTTCTGGTTGCCGGGATAGGGAGGCGGCAGGTAGGTGTGGTAGCGGCTGGAGGTGGGCATGCCGGCCACACTGAGACCGCCGATTCCAGTGCTGGACGGGTTAGCAGAGTAGGTGAAAGGACCCGGATAATGCATGTGTGAATCGGAGAAACGAGGAGCCGTTAATGGAGACAGAGACGGGAAAGATGTCCTCTGCTGGAACAGCTCCGAACCTGATGAGGAAGATGAAGAAAATGTCACTTCTAACAACTTCAGTAATAGACATAAAAAATAAATAACTGATTAAATCCTTTTAAATCATTAAATAATACATAGTTTTTGTGATCCAGAAATGATCCAAAATAGGAAATGCATCAACTTTGGCTATAAAACAATAACCATAAAACAAAGTCATAAAAAACCTGTTTTTGTAAACGTAAATATATCTTTTTTTTTCACATTGCAGCAATGAGAAAACTATATATATATATTCATTACAATAATAAGAACTTGAACAAGAATGAAAAAGCAAATAATGTACACAAGATTCCACTTTTTGGCCAAAAAAAAATAAATAAAAAAAATCCATGGTTTCAAAATAAAGTAACTTTTTACTAATTTCGATAACTTTTATAAATTCAGACCAAGACTGAATTAAATAATGTAAATAAAATGAAAGGTTTATTTATTTATTTATTTTATATATTTTGTACATGTAATTATTTTAAATGTATAATTTATAATAATATTATTAATAAATAAAACAATAATAAAAATAATCATTATTATAAAAATATATGACTTTACCATTTATGTGATTATACTTTATTAATATTTAATATACATTATATTAAAATGATCTTCAGATGAACAATTGCCAAAGAACGCTATGAGGCACCGATCTAGCGCCACCTATTTTGATTTGTAAACGTCTGATCAATGGTAAAAGTAAAAGGTTATGAAAGCGTAAGGTTATGAGGCTGGGGAGGAAGAAGAGGATGATGAAGACCGGTATGCTCTGAAGTCTGTTTTTTATTTAGTGTTCATGTTCTGTCAGAACAGGTGCAAGACAAACATCTGTGCACCTGCACACAAACACAAACTGCTGCTCGCTTCTGTCAGTTTGATCTGTTTTCTGACTTTATTTTTCTGATTTTTGCCCACATACGAGCAAGGGCTGCTGGGATACTGGAGCAGGCTTTGGCATGCAGGCGCCTGAGGGAGGAGAATGCCGTCTGTGCGTGCCACTGACTCGTTTAAAACTCTCTCCCCTGTTTGTCTGGGGCACTGGGTCCATTTACAAACAGAAACAGAGAAAGAGAGAGAAAAGCATACAGTTCCACTTCAATTTCCTTAACGTCTGTTTTCTTCTTCTTCACAGAACATGTTCTCTCTCTCTCTCTCTCTCTCTCTCTCTCTCTCTCTCTCTCTCTCTCTCTCTCGATGGTCCCTTTTACTCTTTTGGGGGACCAGAATCTGATTCAAACCGAGGAGAATTCAGGATCTCAGCTGGTGTTGATTCAACTTAATATGGCTACGAATTCCAGCTGTACACACACACACACACACACACACACACACACACACACACACACACACACACACACACACACACACACACACACACACACACACACACACACACACACACACACACACACACAAACCCATAAAACTATCACAAACTTTCTACATTTTCAAAAAACATCAGTTGATATGATTTATAAGCTGCCAAAAATATCCCTCACAAGAACAAGGATTGCCATCTTTGTGAGGACATTTTGTCTCGTAAGGTTTACACACGCGCGCGCACACCATACAAGATCAATTACTAAAAGCGGAAATCTGACAAATGAGTTGAGAAACAGCTGCAAACCAGATATAACACCCAAACTGTAGACATGGTTTACCCTCATTACCCTCACAGACACACAGATTCAGACTCAGTGTCTCCCTCTAGTGCCTCACAGGATAACCTTATCAGCCCCCATACTGGATAGAAATACATTGATATTGTTATTAAATTGAGTTTTATTTTATGCCTGGCCAATGCCAACTTTTATATAGTGCCATATTAACGTTTTTGATGTACTTTATGATGTTTGCACCACAACAACAAAAAACATCACTGACCCTCTTTTGAAGACCTCTGCTCAAAAAAATGACTAGTTTGTGGTTTTTCCATGCATATGACCTAAAAAAGTACCAGTGGAAAAAGTCTTAAAAAAAAGCAAAGAGAAGGAAACGTGGAATAACCCAATTTTCCCCTTTTATAATATTAATTTCAATGGGGAAAATAGCATACTGAAAAAATATTACTATTAATGAATATTTAAAACAGTTAAGGGGAAAAAACACAATTTCTTCAGAAACAATATTAACATAATAAAAAGTGATGTTTTGGGCTTTCTGAAAGCATGTTTAAGGGAGTGACTTTCCATTTTTTATCCACACGATTCAAACAGAAGTACACTGTAAAAAAATATTGTTGTTTTTTGTTGGTTTAACTTAAAAAAGTAAGTAACCTGGTTGCCTTAAAATTTTGAGTTTATTGAAATTAAAAATTTGAGTTGATACAATGAAGGAACTTAGTTTAATAAACAGAAACTCAAAATATTTTTGTATCCGAACCACATAAAAAATTTGATAAATCATGAAAATAGCACTATTTGGCATGTTTCACTGCGTCATCAGAAATAAAACACACACAATTACCCAATATGCCTACAAAATCTTTTAATAATATTTTAATAAAGGTTGTCGAATCTCAAAAAATGTTCATTGTATTAACTCAAAATTTTAATTTCAATGAACTCAAAATTTTAAGGCTACCAGGTAACTTTTTCTAAATAATTTTTTACAGTGTAGGTTTCTCTTTTCCTCAGTACTTTTATTATGTTTACACTCAAATTCGGATTGTCATGCTATGAATATGTACATTTATATGAATGTACATATAATAAAAAAAATAAGTTCTACAGAAAAATATATAATAAATACATTTCAAAAAAGCAATATTAGTAATAATATCAATGATGTAAATAATATTAACATTAATAAAAACGTCATATCTGTTGATGACTAGTCAGAATAGAACAGGGGGGAATTTTTACAAAAGAAATGCAATCGTTCTTCTAGGATGAACGCTGTTATCCTTCTCGATCACAGTGAGCAGTTCAGTTCGCCGTGTTCCACTAGCCCACAGTCAAGCGTGTAACCCGGCTCACTACAGAGGTTTGCCTCATTTGACTGCTGTAGAAACTGATTTTGTTTGTTAACAGAAGAGCAAGCAGTAGCTAGTCAGCAGGATTTGTGCATGTTTGTGTGTGGGATCAAGGTTCTGGTGAGGATGCAAATCTGGGCCCTCACCTGTAAAATGGCAATGCAAAAACAGATGGGTTACACCTGGACCAGGCAAATCATGTGGCCAGGAGAGAGAAAGACATGGAGACATAAAGACTGAAATATATACTTCATACTCTATATAATCCAATTCAATCGTCTATATTTGCGTCCGAATGCAGGATACCAAAAATACCACATATCCAACAATCATACAATGATGTGGATCTCAGACTTGCTTACTTGTTCATGGTTTGAATTTCTACTATGTGGTTTTATGCTCCACTGGTGACACAACCCACAGGAACCAACTAAACAATTGCTACAAATTTGCCAAATACAGTGGTCCCAAACTATTACTTTTAACCAACTGGTTTTGCACACTATGAGCATGTTGCCAGATCTTCATTTTGAATAGTGTATATCTTACATAGTATGTAATATATTTCAACTTAAAAGTGTGTCCAGATGCTTTTTGGGGTCACTGTAAATGCAGGTAGAGTAACTTTCAATCTAATACATGTTTTTCAAGTGATGAACTGAGAGAGGGCTGAAATGGCTAAATGTTTGCACTGGATGTTGATAAATGATAACTGAAGGTAATGGCAGAGAACCTGAGACGCAGGCAAACATGTAGATCTTATGTGTTTATGTTAGAGCTGTAGTCCATAAGACAACACGGCACGTCGCATGCAAACTAGCTCATCTCCGACATGCTGCGATCTCATACATCAGGAGGGATCAGGTTACCATTCACAAACATCTGATACTGTACTGGAGATTTACAAATCGGGTCATTGATTCAAGACCTGGATCACAATAAGGCACATTTGTGAATACATCAGGAATGCATTTTATTCGCTCCAGTGAGGAATTATGACCTTATTGACTCTAAAAATCCATTTGTTGAAATGACTGCATTATTATTGATCCAAAAATCACAATTATTAAGCAGCTTTTGCTGTTCTAGGACATTGAGAGGAATCAATATTCAGTTCTTTCAGAAGCAATTATGAAATATAAGAACGGTTGGATCTCATTATTCCTGTAGGCGTTTTTGATCGTTGCAGTTCAGAGCGGTGAGTCAACATTACGCTCACGCAAGTCTGCAGCACAGAACACATGCTATCTGAACCAACAGGACAGAGAAAGCACAAATGAGATCTATTTGATATCTCAGTTGTTTTTCGTGGACAGCAAAAGGAAACTCATACTCATACTAAGAAAAAGACCCCAGTAGTTTCAGATGAGATCTCAAAAACATCTCTTGCTGAGCTCAGGCCCTGGTATTAAGATGCGTTTTCTTATATCGGATCACAAGTAGACGAGGGAGACACATTCCCATTTTGTCTCTTTTGTCCACTTTCAACCACTTCTGTCCTGATTTCTATGAGGGGATGGTCTATGAGCGGGTAAATGTAGGGTTTTTTCCAATCTTTCGAACTTATGGACAAAATAACCTTGTGCAATTTACACATGAACGCACTGGAGACGACAGAAAAACCTAGGGAGAGCAGCAGCTTTCGTTTCTGCTCTGACAGCCATAAGACCTTGAGCGCTATGAGCGTTAGAAATCAGGAATGGTGAGAGAACATTGTGCTTGGTATGTTTTGTGCTTGGTATGTCTTCAAACCAAACTTAGGTCTCCAGCCGACAACGTTTAAATCCCGATTGACTAATGCACTGCCCATAATGTTCACTCATTAGGTCAACAGGCGGAGAGTAGGCGGTCTTTTGGTGGCTGTTTGAACACATTCGACTACATGAGCGTTTACACTACAAAAACAATCCGGTTGAATGCGTTTTCGACTACCTCTGGAAGTGGTCAAAAGTGGAAATACTACATTGTGGACATACAATGAACTACTTTTTGCTTATTTTAAATATTTAAAAGAGGAACGTCTGAGACAAAATTGATACTAAATTGAAACATTTAAAAACTTCTGAAGAGCGATGAAAGAGCAAACATTTGGAGCGAGATTTGGTGAAAACACCATACACAAACAGAAATTGACTACTATAATAAACCTAACATTATATTATTTAAAATGGAACTTAAGCATTACATTTAGGCCCTAAAAGATGCAAAAAAATTAAAAAGCTATACGGATTTTCCCTTGGTGCTATGATGAATATAATATCTTCCAAATAAGTCTTATTAATGAGTCTAAGGCTGCATTTACACTGCAGGTCTTGATGCACATTTCCGATCCGGTGACTATATCCGATTTTTTTGACGACCCGCTTACATCATCTTTTCAAAAGCGACCCGTATCCGATATTTGCATTTACACTGTACACTGGGAAAATAGCCCAAGACGTTCTTAACCAGTGAAAGGAAGTAAAACAGCGCGATATGCGATGGACGCAGACAAAATGATCGCACAATGTTTTGCTGTCTGCACTGTTCCACACATCTTTAAAGGTCGGCAAAACATTTCTCTCGTAAGGCGGAGAAAAAGAGGAGAGCCCTTGACGGGGTTGCCAGGTTTTCACAACAAAACCCACCCAATTGCAACTCAAAACTGTGTTAAAGTAGCCCAATTCCGCATGAAAACCGCAGACTTGGCAACACTGGCAGTTTGTGTCCACCTGAGTTGACGTCATTCGCCTCCGTCCTTTTTTCAATGACGTACGACTCGCATTTACTGGGGGATATCCGATTTGACCGCTTACATGGCAGACACTAATGCACATATCCGAATCATATCGGATTTATTACCACATATGAGTGAGGCCTGAATCCGATCTGGGGACATCGGAATTCATGCGTTTTTTTACTGCTTACACGTTCACATGTCATATCCGATCTGTGCCACATAAGAGGAAAAAATCGGAATTGGGTCACTTGGACCATGCAGTGTAAACGGGGCCTAAATAAACTCTCTTTGGCCACGTACACACTGCAAAGTTTGCAGAATAACAACCACAGTTAAGTGTAGGAGTGAATACCCTTAAAGCTACACTGTGTAACTTTTTTAGTTTATTCTTAACTAAAATCACTTAGTTCTTTCAAAAATATATGTGCTCATTAATGTATATTTACTTCTTTCAAGTAATAATGCATTCTCATAATTTTATAATATACCATTGAAAATACATAAGTGTTGAGGGTTCGGATGGCGGTCGCCATGTTGCTCCTCCATCTTGAAAGTACATTTGCCAAAGAGGGACATACCAGTAAATTCAAGCTTCGCTTTTCGCGTTTTTACACTCGATGGCACTGTGTTGAATGTGAAGAGGAGGATTGCTTGAGGCTGCTATATGATGATGGAGGATCACTCTTAAGCCCCTTTCACACTGCACGTCGGACCCGCAATATTCCCGGAACATTGCCGGGTCGCCTTCTGTGTAAAAGCAACCACGTCCCGGAATTGATTACCGAATTTCGACCCCGGTCGGGGACCTAGTAACATTGCGGAATATGTATCAGAGTCGCCAAGGAAGCGGAAAAGAGAATTAAGACGGCAACGCGACAGGTAAATCAACAAGACAAAAGTAAATATTGGAGTGGCCTTTCCAAGATGGAAAGAGCTCATGAGGAGCAACGATTTTAAAAAGAACGCCGACGTTGCCTGCTTTCTTCTCGACAGGTAATATTAATTCAGCCTATTTGTGTATATTGGAAGTTTTATTGTTGCTTGGCTAATTATATCATGGTGTGCTGTGCATAACGTTAACACTAGAACGACGTCTAGGATAGTTTTCCTCGCGTCAATGATGAAAAAGTATTGTTTACCTTATAACATAAATCCGTGTTCTATGACGAATAACATGAGATTAATATTTTAATTGCATTATAATTTGTTTGCCTTACGCTAGTGATGTCGTACAATATACAGAATAACAATAGCACTGATAAAAGTTACTTTACTAAGAGCTTGCATTCGTCTGGGAACCTGATAGCTGATGTTAGCAATGAACTGGTTATTATTCAGTTCTATTATTCATTTTACATAGATTAACTTGATCATAGATCATTTGGTAAATTAAATAACTGCAAATTATAATAGTTTTCAAAAATTACCTCATCACTTGAGTTGACGCAACACTCACCGAAGAGGTCGAACTGAAAGCCATGACTAAATCGGCCACCGTAGGAGTTGAAACGAAATCGAAATTGAGAGGAGCAGAAACTATTATACACTGGATGGTCATATACCTTTTCACCACTAGATGGGAGAAAATATCACACAGTGTAGCTTTAAATATCTTGTAATAATTATCATCTCGTAGCTGTGGAAAAAAAAAATCCTGCTATTTTTGATAAATGAAAATATGATGGGGGAAAAATCACTCCCAAAAAAAACTACAGACTGTACCGAAACTAAATTAACCCCTCAGCAGAAGAGCGACAATATATTAGGCTGCAGTGCGCATGTGGCCTTTAATAAATGTCAAGTATTTCCTCACATCACATTTGATGAAACTGCCATCTGGTGTTTTGAAAAATGCCACCTGACACACCGTGAGCCTATTAAGAATAATAAATCAATCAAAGTGCAATTAAAGAAAGCTATAACTTAAATGTCACACGGGCTGGTGTGACAGAGGGAATCTTGTGTGTGTGTGTGTGTTTGTGTGTGGTTGAGGTAAAAATGACTCAGCTGGTTTGGATGTTTGGGGTTTGCGGGAACAGGAAGGGCAGGAATTCTGCGTTGCCGCGGGGAAGGAAAACCATGCCAGCACCAGGTATGTGGCCGTGTGCTCATGGCAGCGAGTTTGTGTGAATGTTTTCGAGTGAGAGTGTTTATATGTGTGTGTGCCAAAGCAGGTGGGTATGTGTGTATTTTACACACCGAGATTGTTTGTTGGTGTTTCGGGGTCCATGCGTGTGCGTGTGAAAACGAAAGTATTCGGTTTGTTTCAGCCTTTCCACAAAAATGCAGCATTCTGATTGGATCCTTAATATTATGATTCACACATTATGACTGCAACACACCCACACACATCTGCATATCAAAGAAGTCATCTGAGGATAACAGTGTGTGTGCGTATGTTTTTTGATGATCTATGTCAGTGATTCATTCTCCCATTTAACAACATAAAGGAGCACCAATGAACAATTATGCCAAATAAAATCATATTCCTCAAACAGATGTGTGGCTAAAGGAATAGATCACCACAAAAACGAAATAAACGACATCTTTGGGTGAATTATTCCTCATAGACATAATATTTACCAGTGTGCGTTTGTAAAGTCTCTTACCTGACCAGCGTAAGTCATCTTCCACTTTGCACGTCTTCAATGCAGGAGGGTCAATCTGATCTGGCCATAATCCTGCACCAAAAAAATAAAATAAAAATATATACATATTTAATCACTTGTCAACTGGTGAGCTATGAGATACATACAAAACACACACACACACGTGCAATTTATCAAACCAAAATATTAATACAAAATAAATAAAATAAAAAGTATTCATTTGTATTTGCTCTTAAAGATTGCGGTATATTGACACAAATAATAATAAAATAAAATGTAATTCATATGCAGATATAGTATTATGATAAAATGCATAAAAGCAACATAAATATATATTATTGCAATAAGTAACAAAGCACAGTGTGGTACAGTTAAAAAAAATTCGATATACTTTTTTATCCTTTTGATAATATTTTAGATAAATCTATATTGATATTCATGTATTTAAACTGACACAAAAATAATAAAATAAAATTATATATATATATATATATATATATATATATATATATATATATATATATATATATATATATATATATATAATATACAAATACAAAATAATAAACAGCATTTTTACTAACACATATTTTTCCTTGAACATTTTATGAAACATTTAGTATAATGAATTGTTGAATCGGTTTTGAATCAGTTCACTGAACACACTGATTAATGGAAGTCATTTGAACATACCGACACCATTTTTGCTAATGAAGTTTTAACCAGAGATGCTGTTTATTTTGGCAGCAAAATCATCATGATTAGTGAATATTATAACCGCCCAACCCGATCTGTGTGTTTTTATAGGATTGCGACAGAGTGAATTTGTCCACACACGCTCAGTGTGAGAGAGTTGCTAGTGTTTTCATCAAAGGTGCCGAGAAAGACAAACAACGAAATCTTATGCTGGTGTCACATTACACACACACACACACACACACACACACACACACACACACACACACACACACACACACACACACACGCACGCGCACGTTAGAGTTCCATCTTTCAAAATGCATGTGTATGAGTAGATAACTTTGAAATCTTTCTGTTTTGCTGACGAGCCAAGAAAAGTATCAGTGTGTCACGAGGAATGATATTTTGGGTGTCTGTTAAAGGTGTTTGATTATCTCATATCTTATCTTGAGCGTGTGACGCCTGTGTGTATGATCTGAGCACTTAAATCACTCCATCAGCATTAAAACGCAGCTGTCTCGCGTACACACACGCACACGCACACGCACGCACACACACACACAAACAGTCGCTGCACGAGTCTAAAATAAGATACTTTGGGAGTTATAGAGTATGTTTGTGTGTATGTGTGTGTGTGTGTGTGTGTGTGTGTCAGCACACTGAACTGCCAATTTGACATGCAAATGAGTCCTGTTTGCTCTCAGGCCGAGATGAGATAGTTGTTACAAGCTAATCGTTGCAACACACACACCTTCATATGAGATATGAGACGTATGCAACTACATTTTTACATTTTCCGAGAAAAATATGAATGGTGCTTTTCCATGCAAAACTTGCCAACATGATACTAGTCTGTGATTTCTAGGGTGCTCTGGAGGGATGATTGTTACCCAAGCCCGAGTCCCTCCTTTAATACAAGTCTACTGGATTTGGCCATTTAATTTTCTTAAATCATAAATCAGAATAAAAAATACCAGCACGTGTCCTCAACAAGCATTATGGAACAAGCTACATGCCAGAGTTCAATACTTAGGGTAGAGAGTGCAATAGTAATGATGATGCTTGACTTAGCAAACACCATTAATGGCACACTGTTCCCAGTCTCTCTCTCTCTCTGGTTTTCTCTGCACAATGATAAATTCTTCAGTATAAATGCTCTTATTCAGGCCACAGCTGGTGCTTCTGCTGAAAATAAACATCTCACTCAAATATTTTCATTGGCCGTTACACAACGTCAATAACAGACAGATCTCTACTGCTATTAAAGCAGTGTGTTACAGAACCTGTCTGTGAGCAGTACAATATGTGTGTAACTGAAAGCTTTGTGCATCTCTGAGAGGTCTAATGTCCAGGAGTAACTCACTAAAATAGCAACACAACTACCATTAATCCATCCAGACAGTAAGTCTGAAATAAAACAAATATCAGTCGAGAGAGAGAGAGAGAGAGAGAGAGAGAGAGAGAGAGAGAGAGAGAGAGAGAGAGAGAGAGAGAGAGAGAGAGAGAGAGAGAGAGAGAGAGAGAGAGAGAGAGAGAGAGAGAGAGAGAGAGAGAGAGAGAGGAGGCTGTATAATGCTGAGTGGAAATGCAGGCTTTCCTCAGTACCAGCAAAAACAAACACTGCCACCATGAAGTCTGGTTTAATGTCAGATCTTTCTCCACACCTCCTTAAAACACTCAAACACTTTCTGAAGTCCACACACACACTGACAGACAGATACACACACACACACACACACACACACACACACACACATGGTTTTTATACCATACAAACTATACATATCCCCCTACACTGCCCCTGCCCCTAAACTTACCCATCACAGGAAACATTCTGCATTTTTATTTTCTCAATTTTTGATGATTTATAACCCTTTTGAAAAGTGAGGACGGCAGACTGGTCCCCACAATGTAGGCATTTCTCAGGTTTTACGATCCTTATGGGGACATTTGGTCCTCTCAATGTAACATAAACAAGGACACACACACACACACACACACACACACACACACACACACACACACACACACACACACACACACACACACACACACACACACACACACACACACACACACACACACAAACCCATAAAACTATCACAAACTTTCTACATTTTCAAAAAACATCAGTTGTAGTCTGAGACTCAAATGCTTGCCAAAAGACCATTAAGATTATTTGTGATATCGTTGATACTATCATGACGATTAAGGACATTTCCTTCCAGTTCCAGCAGGACACTATAGTTCGTTTATTTAAGTGAGGATAGCAAAATAAAGTAAGTGACATATTATACCCAAAAAATCATCATACTTTGACTACTATTAAAATTGATGCTTTGACCTGACCATGTTTTTATTCTTCAAAATTGCTAATGTGACCTTTTACACCACAGACTGAACTAAATGAAGCATTGATTGGTCATTGGTCGACCTAAATTGGTATTATCTAATTGTGTACTTAAATTAAACAGCTGATTGGTTGATTGAAATACATTACATACCTTTTTTTTTATAAAAGTTATCTGACATTATCAAGATAGATTCGTTATATTTTATTACCATTTTATAAATCATAGTGAATAAACTGTGATAATGTAAGAAATGTTGAAGGTGTCTGAATAAATGTATAATATATATAGTGGAGAAATATATATATAATGAAAAGGATCATTTTTACAAAAACAATTATTTAATAATATCAAAACATATAATTAGCTGTTATATATAACTGTTTTATATTAATATTTATTTAAATTTAATTAAATAATTATAAGTAAATGTCCACATGAAATCTAGTGTAAAAAATAAACTCACAATGCAAAAAAGTAGTCTTCATTGTCTTTATGTAAAAAAAAAAAAAAAACTTTTTAAGAGACATATTTGATGTGTGTGAGGGAGTTACACGGACAGCCTTTGGGATGTGCATGAGCGGCGCGTGAGCAAACACCACACCGCTCTGCCCGCTTGTCCTTTTATTCTCTTCGATGAACTCCCTCTCCATTTTCGTTATGTCTGAAGCATGTTTCTGCATGTTAACTAATGCCAACTTTAATTCGCCTCCCTGCTCCTCTGGCACGACGATAGGTGAGTGTGTGTTTGTGGGACGGCGCTGTGTGCCTTGACAAATCTGTTTAACTATGAACCATGTCTGTGTTTGTGCTGTGAATTTTGTAACTTAATATCTGTTTACAGTCATCAACAATATGCTAACCTCAAGACTCTGGGATGATGCAATCAACACCAGACACACACACACACACACACGGTTTGCATCACTCAGGTGGAATGAGAGACCATCTAATTACAGTGTGATGAAAGTAATAAATCTGATTAAACATGTCTATCTTACACATGTCTGTCTGCAAACCTAATACCACACAGAGCTGTCTGACAGAATGTGTGTCTTAAGATTTAGGTATAAAGTTAGGCAGATGCGAGAGGCAGACAGAGAGGCCGTGCCCTAAGGTGAGAGATAACTATGTTAATATCAGACATAACAGTGAGGTTTTGATGTATCACACACACAGGCCTACAGCAGTGACAGACACGCAGTCTCCCGACCGCTAAAGCTCTGTTAATGTGTTATGTCTGCTTCAGACGTGTATGTCGGCAATCTTGGCCTCTGACAGCTCAATGAAGACATAATTCCTCTCCTAATCCACCTGCAGATATGGATACTAGACGTACTTTACCCGCAGCACACTCCTGATGCGGTAAGTGTAAATCTCCCATTCTTGAGCTCTGGATGAGTCACAGCTTTGGTTTTGCAGGAATGCTTGTGTAAGCGTCCACCCTTCTGAATTTAGGTCAATCTGATGGAGGAATTTACCAAAAACCCCAAACAAAAACACCACTGAAACATTCAGTGCCTCTAATTCACCAGCTTATGATGGATAAACTAGTCATGAATAATGAAGCTTACAAAAGTAACCACATTTTTGTGGATTCTGGTTGACCATTACATCATACCCCTACCAAACATGCCTTGAAAAATAACAAAATAATTTGTCTGATGTTATATATATATATATATATATATATATATATATATATAATTTATGTATAAATATTTAAATCTTTAACTAATTATATAGTAATATAATATATATTTGATATTAATTATAATAAGTGTTTTTGTCTTAACTCTATCCCTGCCAGCGTAAAAAAAAAAAAAAAACGTTGCCAGCCATCGCCAGGGTTTTTGACCACTTTCACAAAAAATGTAATAGCCCATAGAATATTTTGTTTTACGAATATCCGAACATGAAATATATCAAAAGAAAGAGCTGACCCTCTTCTTAAAAAAAAAAAATATATATATATAGAATATGGGTAAGTTTCATAAAAAGCAACAAAATCCGGATCAGATTCAGAGCGATTATCAAACACAGATGGAGTAGATCGAGTCCATCACTCCCCTTAATGCTTGGGCAGTCTCGTAGATCGTCCTGGGTCCACATTTAATTCATTAATATTATATAGTTTATATAGATTTATATGATGTTTAATGTTGATAATCACGTTATTTTACACTGTGCTCATTCAGAAGATGTGTAATAGCGCCCCCTAGCGCCTGACAGTGAAAACACAGAAACACAGAAAATTCTGTGTTTGGCGGGGAAAGAGTACATTTTCTTCACTATATATTATTATGTATTATAAACTATTCTCATATATATATATATATATATATATATATATATATATATATATATATATATATATATATATATATATATATATATATATATATATATATATGATTTGAGTTCAAGTGAGAATGGTCAATAGAATAAAAGAAAGATGAAAGGACCTTCGGGAGCATTTTCTCGCTTTTTGATTGATCGTAGAGAGATGTGAGTCACGACTGCTTAGATAATCGTAAACACACGCCAACTCTGTTAGAGTTTTCACAAAATATGAGCGATTCTGTCTACACTACAGATGCAGCGAGCAAACAAAAACAAATTAAAAAAGGCGAAATTGTTTAACAAAATCAAAGCCAATCAAAACATATATCTAATGTTTGATTTCACTGTGTATCCAGCTTACAAACACTATCCAACTAAAAAATGAGCGAATAAGAGCGAATAAATTCATACGTTTGTGACCCTAATGGTTAAAAGAACCGAATCAAACACTCTTGATCTTTCTTAGCTGAGTCACGACTGCTCAGATGGCTGTAAAAACACACCCGTTTGAGTTCTTTAGAACTGTGAGTGTTTCAGTCTATGCGGCAGAAACAGTGAGCAAACAAGAATGAATAAAAGAAGCACATTTCAGAAACACACACATTGCCGCGTATGAGAACGGGTGGGTGAGTGTAGGGTGGGGTGTGAAATGTGCCTGGGTGTGTGTCTGTTTTAGCGAGAGGGACAGAAAATAGAAAGATAGACTGTAAGCGAAGTGCATACGTGCCTTGGAGAGCGTGAGAGTTTAGCTGTTTTGCTAGCAGACATCATGCTCAAAGGCCTTTACATGCGCGTCTGAGAACGTACCCTCGCCCACTATCACACACGCTGACGTGAGAGCCGAGATCGAGAGGGGTTGCTAGATTCCAGACTTCGAGGTGCGAGTTGTTGTGACGAGCTAACGTCTGACTCAAACAAACACATACACAGGATCTGTAGGGCATTCAGGGACAAAACACACACCTGGTATCTGTGTGGTGCTGGACGGACTGTAATGGGATTGGTGGGGGCGGCCGGTCCCGTTGCCAGGGTTCATCCGCAGACTGGCCCTCTGGAAACGCTCGATGTCACTCAGGCGATCGGAAAACTGCTTATGAGGGTCATCCGGCTTCACACGGTGACCTGCGGAGAGAAATGCAATGGGTTATTAGAATGAGAATGAGCCTGGACATACATTTGACATCCTTCAGACAATTTAGAAAACAATCAAGCCTTGTTATGCGCTTCAATGACTAATTTAGTTTATGCATTACTATAAACATTCCCTCTCTGGTATCATGTGCATACTAGACGATAGCTATTTATAGAAAGCACCCTTTCTCTTTATAAAAAGGGCAGATTTTTATATAGCAATTAAAAATACAATGGGGACACTTTACATAGCCAGCAGCTCACACAGGAAAAAAACACACACAAATGATTCCAATAAAGTTTGACATTAGCATTTTACAAAACTAACAACATCATGTTCTAATAAACATAAAAATACACAAATATTGGGTAAAATGGTCTGGAAAAGAGCTTAAGGCTTTCAGACAGAACTGTGTGTACTCAGTCGTGACTCACATAATGCTTGATGATCCACTGAGGAAACCACCAGGAAAAACCTTGCTACGAGCATGTGTGTGTGTGTGTGTGTGTGTGTTTATCACAGACAATAAGTTGCCATCCCACTTCCATAGCCATTACACACACACACACACACACACACACACAATCTTCACCATCATATGTGTAGTCTAGTCAGCTCTAATGGATGAGTTTAATGTGACTATCAGTGGTGTGTGTGAAGAACATGTGAACATTTTGTGGTTTTTAATGTGGAGTAATGGCTGTATTTGAATGTTTTATTCAGATATAGAGGGATAACAGACGCTGTGATATGGATTTTGTGTGTTCTTGCCCTCTCTTTCACCCAAGGGCAATACATCACTCCACGTTTCTTTTACCCCCGGGGTAATATTTCTGTTAGTTTATCGCTCCCTCCATTTGTTGCCATGCACTGTCTCCCTCTCTCATTCAATCAGTAAATAATCATTTTTTGTACTTTTTGGTTTGTTTATAAAGTGTGAGATAAACAGACACATAATCCCAGAGGAAAGAAAAAAAATTCTCAGCTGTTTCTCCAAGACTACAATGTGATTAAATAGAAAACAGCTAGAGACTTTTGTTTTCCTACTTTTCAGATGTTTCACTTGAGAAAATCTGCAATCAATGTCAAACAAATGTATAATCAAATGATATGAGCTGCTATCCACATTCATTTTCTAATTCTACTGTTTGACTCATTTGTGTCTATTTTTATTTCTCTCAATTCATTTCAGGAAGAAAAACTGAGACAAAGTTAATACTTAAATGCAAAACAACTAATTCACAGCTCTCAATCACAACCAAGTTAAATGCAATGCATATAGTCATAAATATAACTTTTTTTTTTTAGCTTCAGGCATTAACTTTTAGTAAGCATTTGTGTTAAAGATGTACTCTTAAATCACTTCACTGTGACATACTGTCTTCTTGTAAACTCATACACTTAAACCCTTTGTGTTCAGGCACTAGTGTGGGCAGCGTCTCTCCTGGATGGCTGTGGGGTCAAACCCTACATCTGCCCTGCCTACATTCACCCTGTCTGAATTATTATGGATGAATGAATATTTCATAGGTAAGGGGGCACTTAGACAGGAATGTTGACTTTTTGTGAGAATGATATCATAACCACAGGATACACACAGACACACTAATTAGAGTGGATCCTTGTCATACACACACATACACGCACATGCCATGGGGAAATGGTCTGGGATGAACACAACTGCAACAGACACTGTATGATGGAAATATACATGTACATCACAACCTCTTACTAAAAAGATTTTCAAATAAAATTCTCACTCATGTTCATGTTTTTACCATGTGTTATTTTTTCACGTGGCATAGATTTATTTGTACTGAAATACAGTTTGTCACAAAAGTAGAAGCTTTATTGTCAGTTATATTATATATATCAGAATATATACATATATACAAATTATATATTATATACTGTATAAAATAATTATAGGTTATCAATTATCAATGATTTAATGACTCAAAGGCAGTCACTTGAATTGGGTCACTTAATTTGTTTCTGAATAAATCAGTGTTTTCGAACAAATAATTTGAATGAATGATTCAATGACTCACTCATGAATCAGAATGGATAGTCGCCGCCTACTTGTGTAACCATAAAACCAAGAGCACTCTACACAAGTGATGGGAAGATCAGATCATTGTAGAGTCTCTTGTTCGCTCTTGTTCAACAAAATAAAATAAAATAAAATAAAAGTTTTATTCAAGTTTTCATTATATAGCCAGAGATAAAGATAAATTATAAGAAACAAAAATGAGTTGACCACTTGAGTCTTTCATTTGTCATGTGGTCATGAATGACCCCTCACTAATTCACACTAATAATATCAGACAACTACTATTTATCACCAGAAATTCAGTGTAAAAAGACAAATGACCAAACTTGTTAATATGTCTTCCTCATCTTGACGCATTTAGGACACATCCTGCTCTGTTTTAGCATTACAAGTTTCATCGTTGCTCTTCCATAGAGCAAAGCCATCTGACCCACTAACAGTTCTGCGATATAAGCAGTTTAGCTATAGTCATCGTTCATTCGAGTCCGTAGTTTCTGCACATGGAGCATGTGTACACAGAGGCCCTCTCTGCACACTTTCAGCTTTCATACTCGCACTGATCAACTGACTGATACGCCCAGCTTCCTTCCTTCCCTCTCTCTCTCTCTCTCTCTCTCTCTCTCTCTCTCTCTCTCTCCATTCTCTCTCTTTAACGATGAAAATAAAGAAACATATGTTCCCCTTTGGATAGACAGAACACAGGCTCTTTTAGCGCTGCCGGAGCATTTGGGCAGGGCTGAAACATGACATTCGCTGTGGAGGGCCAGACATGTTACGGCGGGCACACTGTTAATATTTGTATGGGTGTCTATAAATGGGGCTGATAGGCACTTGATAACATTGTGAAATTGATCGGCACAGACTGAGGGTAACGCATGCTTTAACTCAACTGACTGAAGAAGGTTTAAAGCTGTAGAAAAATAAGCAGGTTCAAATGGATTTTTTGAGGGACAATCAGACAATCAAAAATATTTTAAAGTACTTATTAGACTTTTAATAATAGCTAAAAAGATCAGAATTGGCAGACCTTTCTAAATGATGGACGTTTACAAACAATTATTTTCATCAATTTTCCTGTGGTATGTGTCAGAAATCCTAGGCCTACTTATGTGCCATTTACAGACAATACACTAATAAAAAGACATGTAAAAATTAAATTAGGTAAATCAATCAAAACACTCATTGTATATAAACTCCGTCTCTCAGTAAACACAGCTTTCAGGGCAGACTGATAAAAAACTTGGATCAACTTGGTATCTTGTAAACAAAGCTTTCATGCAGACTGATAAAACAAACTTGGATCTCCCAAAATGCAAACAAGCACTTCCTATTTTTATGTGCAGTATGCTTCAGATGGTGTGTGTGCAGACTTGGGTATGAGGATGAGAGTAGTCTGAATTTGTTCAGCATTGTTACCATCAGCTCTGAAAATGCATTGTAAAGCATTTCTATATGACTTGAAGTCAATTCATGTAGAGCTCCACCTGTTTTATCCTCCACCGTTGTAGTTGACAGTTGGTGGGACGTGAGTTTGTGCGTACGTCAGGTGTGAAAACCGAGGCCTCAGATGAAAGTGTGCTTCCGTAGTAACGACCGCTGGAGACGTTTCTACATCTGCTAAGATCACTGCACCTGTCTTCTTTTTCGAACCACTCACTCACACACTCACTCTCTATCCATCTGAAAGTTGTCGCGATGTCAGAGCAGTGCGTGACCAATCCCATCAGCCCATGACAGGAAGTGGGTTCGTGCCAGTGAAGTGTGTTGGGCGGTAAACTAAAATCCAGAACAGAGCCTCTATTCAACCTCAAACTGCACAAGCCACTCAGTTTTCAGATTTTTTTTTTTTGCGGCTCAAAAATGTATATTAAGGATATCAAAAGTACACTGGAAGAAAGATGATCATTAAAAAAGTAATTTTTGTACTGATTTCGAATATATGCATGAAAATAAAGAAGAAACAAAAAAATAACTAGATAAATTTAAGCTGCATTTACCTAATTAGAAAATAAAAACAGTCATGTGTAGTGCCATAAGCCATCATTATAGTGGCCTTGAGCATGTCCCTGTAATACGTTGTGCTGTTCTCCTCAAACAGTTCTCGTCAGTTGGAAATTGTAGAAAGAATTCAAATGGTCCCGTGGGAATAAAGAGTCTCTTATATTATTATCTCGGATCCTTGATTCATTTTCTAGGGCAAGTTGGAGCAGGTGAGATAAAGACCCTTCAGTAGTGCCCACATCCATCAGACAAACCTCGAGCCAGAGGCAGTCCCCCACCGCTTCTCGTTTTCTCTGTGTTTGTTACGCCCTCTTTGCTTTTCCTGTTCAGGTCTTATGCAGAAAAAAGCATTTAAAAAGAAGGGCGTAACAAACCCATGTGTTTGTGGGTTTTTGTAACTTCAGTAAGATGTTACATATGTGTTTTTGGATGTGTTCATATATAACAAAATTTACTGAGAATGCATTTTTCAAAAATAATCATAAAACAATCAAGTATTAATGACTCATCATAGAATTATAAAAGACAAGCTCAGAGATGACTTGTTTCACAACTGTTTTTCACACCTATTTCACAACATATATTTCATACTGTGTTATTTGATCATCCTCGTTTTCCTAAATGTGTAAAATAGTCCTTATAATCAATGTATTAGTTGCGATTAATTGCATCCAAACTTTCGACTGGCAGTGTGCATGTCAGTGCTGTTGTATTCACATGTGGACGCACCTGCAAATGAGTGATTTGGTGTTTACTTGGTTTTGGTTGACCTAGTTGTAACTCAAATCAAGAAACCCTTCTGACCCAGATGATATGACAGGCATTTGCACACTGTGTCTTGAAGCAAACATGCATCTGACGGAGGTGTTCTGCTCTCTGCTGGCTGTATGCAGCTGGAATGTTCTGAAATATAATGCCTGGGTTTTATAGGACAAAGGAACGAGCACACTTTGTGTTAAGAGTGTGATTTAGGAGCGCATTCCCGTGCCAAACTAATGAAATTCAAACGCAACTGAGGAATTTCACCCGGCTCTTTAAACGTGCAGCTCTCAGAGGAGACTGACTGTCTGATGGCTTTATTTGAGATTATTCTGGAAGATGGAGTGGAAATTAGGGAGGAGATGACAGAGAAATGAGGTGTTCTGATGAGAACTGATCAAGGTGTTAAAGGGCAGGAAGAGACCCTTGATTTCAAAACGCAAGCGCCCACGCGTGTATGTGCCTGTGACAGGGTTTGATGCAACTGCAGCTTGCAGGAGTGTGAGAACTGATACAGAGATATATCTGTCATACAGAATATGTTTCAGTCTTATAGTTCACACAATTACAATTGTTTGCTTAGCTATCTAAATGAGGACATACCATCGAATATATATAAAATATTCCCCGCTAGTGGTTTTTAAAAATAAGTTGGCTGTTCCCCGCCAGAGTTTTTAATCATTTTTACAAATATTTCATGCCCCCCCCAGATTATTTTGTTGTCTGAGCATGCAATATATTTAAACAAAAAACTGTTTTATTCTAGCTTCATGCATTCTTTTTTATTCAACACTTGAATGTGAGTAAGTTCTGAGCAAAAAGCAGAGAAAATCAAAGACTTTTATCAAAAGTCTACATCTTTTTTATCAAAAGTCTACATCTTTTTTTTTTATCGAAAACTAGATCTGGATCAGATTCAGAACAATCACCAAAACACAGATGGAGAAGATTGAGTCAGTCAACATCCCCTGTAGTTTAATATAGATGATCTTGCTATAGCTTGTTTTTGCATCTTCTTCGCCTGTGTTTTGATCAGGAGATTCAGTATTCTTTCAGGAGATGCATAATAGCGCCCCCTACCATGTAGCAGTGAAAATATGGAAAGCTGTAAAAACTTGTCTTCGACAGGGAAGTGCTTTCTCATAGGCAGGGAAATAGATAAAAGAAATCCTATAATTTAAAGGTTTTGCCAGATCACGCTTCATTTTGAAGACAGTTTTGTCCACAAACTATAGCTAAGCATATGCACACACTGATTAAAAAAAACTAATGCAGTGCAATGATAGTAAAGGTTTTTAGTAAAGGTTATAAAAGTAAATACTAGTAAAATTTTCCTTGTGCTAAAAATGGTCATCCTTTAGATTAGTCTTGACCATCTTCTATCTCAGCCTTATAATCATATGGGTTGTTTATCACTTATAACAACGTTCATTACTTTTTCTCTTGAGACAATCTGCACTGAAATATGCTTCTTAAACTATTCAGATCACACTGGAATGATCAGCGATTTTGTTAAATAAATAAACTTTTTTAAATAAACTCGTTTCTAATAATGCGATTCATCCGAATGATCTCCAGAGTTAGTCAGACTTCCCCACTAATCTTATCTTCAGATCTTCTCATTTATATAAATAATAGAATTTATTCTACTTACTTGTTCAGTTTCTGAACATCAAACAGGCATCATTAATGTGTGGCGGTCATGGTCATATGTATCTGTCTGACGTCAGAAAGTTGTGGAAGTGCGGAACGAGACATGTTAGCAGAAAGTTTTGAGCTTGAAAAGTTATAGTTTTCATGGCACAATGAAGTCTTTTATCTCAAAAGATCAAGGATAAATTGATTCCTCATGATATGACCCATTTAAAATGTTGAAACACTATGCTTTGACAGAGAGAAATTCTCCTTTTCCCAACAAGCTTGGTGTGTGTGTGTGTGTGTGTGTGTGTGCGTGTGTTACTGGAAGTCTGGGCACATCTCGCTTCTTCAATTAGGCTATTTGCAGAATTTTCCTCACTGTTAAAAATGGCAGAAAAATAAACAGATGATTCACTATAATGTTCCCGTAACACTCCTCCCTCTCCTTTCTGTCTCTCCTACCCAATGCCTCTCAGATGTTTATCATGCACTGTGAGGTGCTTTATTATGCTACTTCATTAAATTAGTCTTTAAAGCTGCTAATGGTGTATGCTGGTTCAAGGAATAAACAAGGAAGTTCACTAACACAGGTTGAGCTTGGAAGATGACGGATGGAGAAATTAGCCTAAGTGTGTGTGTGACTGGGGTGGGGTGTAGATACCCCAGTGTCTCTCGTCAGCCTTTGTCGAGTTTATCCCTCAAAGAAAAGTAAATATGCCTGGGAGGTGAAGATAATGAGGACAGAATCATCCTTTATATCCTCAAAGACACGCTGAGCTGTCCAGCTCTAGGATCTGCAAGGATCCACTGCATGCATGCTAAAGCAGCCATGCACACATTCAGAGGCTAAATCTGCACTGCATGCTTGACCATTTGTTTTCACTGTAATGAAACGTCTGTTCATTTTTCAAATGCATTCCATTCATTTGCCATCCGATATTGGCTCTATTCATATTTCGCGTCAGTGGTGACGAAAGCTGCCACTCGCCGTTAGCGATGTCCACTAGCGCTGCTTTGATGAAACATTCTTATGATGCATAGATAGCAACACGACTGTTAATAGCATTAGTGTGATGATACCACCATTGAAAATTGCAGAATGCATGCACAAATGTTCTCCCATAGGAACGAAAAAAATGTCTCAAATGAAGAAAAATACAGCAGATATGATCCCAGCATATAATTGGGCTTTCCCAGACAGCCTAGGAGTTGTATTTATACTCTACTCTAACTTTTTTCATCTTCACTATGCAGAACTATATTTTACGGGTGTGGCATGCATTATTTAATGGATGACACACCTGGCAGGTGTTTTATGCACACACATACATAGTAATGTATGCAAGTACACTCCTTTATTTACAGAAACAGAATGATATCTGTGGAAAAATAACACAGCAATTGATATTGTTAACAGATTTACATGCCCTCTACGAGCTGTGTGCCAAAATGCAAATACAGTCAAACCTGAAATCCCTGACTATAATCTTCTCTTCTCTTCTCTTCTCTTCTCTTCTCTTCTCTTCTCTTCTCTTCTCTTCTCTTCTCTTCTCTTCTCTTCTCTTCTCTTCTCTTCTCTTCTCTTCTCTTCTCTTCAAATCTATTCAACTGACATCTGTGCTCAAATGCTACATAAGCTTTTATTAGAACAAATTTTTGCAATTAATTCTAACAAACTGGTGAATTTTTTTTGTTGTTGCATGCATCTCTCTTTAAAATTAATGCTGCTTGGTTTACATTTTTAGGCAATAACAGTTATGCACATTGAACAAAATTTTTGCGTAGGATTTGGTGAACAATTTTCACTCAGAATTGGCTGGTAAATTTAAGTGCGACTAAAGTGCCCAAATATTTCTGGGGACACTTTATCTACGCTAGTTATGAAGAGTGTTCATTATTTCAAGATGCCTGTGTTTCTGAATGTGTGTTTGTGTGTGTGTGTGTGTGTGTGTGTGTGTGTGTGTGTGTGTGTGTGTGTGTGTGTGTGTGTGTGTGTGCCTGTTTATGTGGTTTATGTGGACACAAATTTGTATAACTACATGGGTATTACACTGGTATTACACTATAAATGTGGTTTATGAGGACATATCAAATGTCCTCATAATTCAAATGGCCTTAAAAACATACTAAATGATGTTTTTTTGAGAAAGTAAAAATGCAGAATGTTTCCTGTGATGGGTAGGTTTAGGGGTAGGGGCAGTGTAAAGGGATAGAAAATACGGTTTGTACAGTATAAAAACCATTACGCCTATGGAGAGTCCCTGTAAACCACATAGACCAACATGTGTGTGTGTGTGTGTGTGTGTGTGTGTGATGGGGGGGTCCCGTCTATCAGGTTTATCAACTTCGCAGGTAAACATTAATGAGGTATTATTCTATTGGCAGCACTATCAAAGTACACACACAGCCTCAGTCAGCCCGCGCCTGGGGGAGGAGAGGGTGTGGTTTTTCTCATGAAAGATGCCATCAACACAACATATCTGACAAAAGTAGACACACACACAAACGCCAGCGCACATTCACACACAAACAGCAAATTAACAACACAATGAATTCAAAGACTTCAGTCTATCATTTTGGCACACACACACTAGTTTTCAGCATTATGGGAAGATCACTTAGGTTCAGACTGCAGGTAAAAGTGGGCCAAATATGAATGTATTTATTTTTGTTCATAGGGTGACTCAGATCTGTGACACGCATTTTGTCACGACAGTGTGAACAGCACAAGCCACATGGAATCCGATCTTTTCAATTCTGATTTGGGCCACTTCCATGTAATGCAGGTCAGGTTTTTCAATGCAACCGCCGTATGAACAGTCATACTGGAATTCATGAGACTTTTACTTCACTGTAGGGCGCACATGGGAGTCACTTCAAAAATGTTACATTCCCAAAGTTATCAAGAGGTAGTCAGTGACAGGACAGTGATGTGTCAGACTCACTCACAACTTGCAAGTCTTATAGTGACAGCTCTATATACAAGCAAAACTTGAAGGCTTGTATCATAAATGTTTAAAAAAGATGCACTCTTTTTTCATTTACTCGCCTTTCAATTCGCTGGCTTCTGTAGCAGATCAATCTATAAATAAACACGTAATCACTTGCTTCCTGCGTGATGTCTTTTTATCATTCTTTTGCACTTATGTGTCAGTTAAGGACCATGATCTGTTAAAAAAAATCGGATCTGAGCACTAAATCCGAAATTAGCACTTGTGTGTGTGTTCCGATCACTTCCATACACTTGCAGACATGGGCAAGTATTTTTGCCGGGTTTCATTTTGCACTGGGCGAAAAAACATTTTTCTAACATCACAGATTATTATTTATCATTTATTAAAAACAGTTTTTCATATTACGTGTCTCATATTCATTGCATCGAGTCCGAAGTAATTTCCCCTACTCCAAGTCTAATAGAAACGCGCCATAACCACTCACACAATTTCCCACTGCATTGTGTCTGAAGCACCTGTTCATTAGTGATAGTTGAGTGAGCGTATGCTACAGGTCAGGCACGTTATGGCAATGTGACCCGCTCTACAGGAAACAGCTCTAAACAATCACTACAGGCCAAACATCAGTCAGTCAACATGATAAATATGACATGCATGAGGAAATCTAGCATTACACACAACAAAAGGATAAACTAAGCGCCGGCTTATTTTGCATGTACTTTGCATCATTACATGTCATTGCATTTTACAAATTATAAAACCCAAGTGGCATGTGGTCATGTGATGCTAGACTAGAGCCATTCAAAAGACCTAACTGGGTACATTTTTGCCACATTTCAAACATTACAAAAAAAAAAAAAAAACGTATAAAGAAAATGAAGCCATTTTAGGGCCATCAGAATTGTTTACATCGTTTGCATTATTTTAATTATTACATTTTCTCTCAAAATAAGATGTCATTGCTGTAATACAGAAAAAGATATTATAATACAATTGTACATATGTATTATTTATATATATATACACACAAAATTTTGATCCTAACATCAAGCTTTCTCTTTAAGCAAAATATAATTTCTTTATGTTTTCTTCTTTTTGGGGGAGAAAATAAGAGCCTGGCATGCTCTTGACATCATTCATGGGATTCCCCGAACATCCCTTTTTGCACCCACAAAGTTTCACAATTTTTTTTTTTTTTTTTTGAACACTTTGATTTAAAACCAAACATTTAAAACCAAACAAAACTGTGGTTTTGCTTGAAACACTTACTTGTGCTATCCTACTTTAAATACCACTTTGTTTAATATCTAGTGCAATTAAATAAATTCATTACTGTGTCCAAAAAATTTTGGGGGGCTATTGCACGAACAAATATGACAACAACAAAAAACAGCTCTGTAAACAGCAGGACCGACTACCCTTCATCTCTCGCTCTCCCTGGTTGTGGTCACGGCTGCATTAGTGTTATGGATCTGTACCCCTAGCAGGCCTTCAGCGCTGTGTTAATTCAACGGCTCTAATGCGGTCAGGCACTGCTGACCCTGTTGGTCAGAGAGAGTGGCCACTTTCATTGAACCCTCTGTGTTTGCGGCTCAGAGACGCACCCTTACTCTCTGTGCCCGAAAGGCTTAATAACACACCACAACTGACATCTGAGGTTGGCAACCATCTAGACCACGAAGGACTGTTCGCTGTTTAATATTAACACATGCTGCTGTGCAGGTATGTATAAACCCAAACACGAGAATACGGAGACATCGAAATTAACACTTACTCACAGAAATACACTGTACGGTAAGTTTTGGGAACACACACACACACACACACACACACACACACACACACACACACACACACACACACACACACACACACACACACACACACACACACAGTGGCTCTACTCCCTGGTATCATCTACGGATGACTCATAGGTCTTTTAAAGCCGCCTGTGTTCTGAAAATAATTCAAATACTCATCGCCCCTTCTGAATGCTCCACCTAACATAGTATAATATCAAAACTATTACGTACCCTCACCGATTTAGCTACAGAATGCAACACAGTTTGCAATAATCATACCTGCTATAATACAAAAAGAAAATCTCCAGGCACCAAGTGATTGTCTAATCTGTTTTACTTGGCACATGTTCTAAAGACGGCTCATCTGGGGTTTTACAGTAAATAACACGGTATAAAGCAGACACAAAGGAGAGACTATCTCATCTCATATCACCTCCTCAAATACGTCCCCTCGCTATCAAACAGTGCTTCTTTCACCGCAAAAGAAATGCAGTTTTAACAGAGTTGTGATCTGCAGTCTAGCATGAAATTATATGCAGGCAATGCATCAATAAAGCAGACAATACATCCTTCTTTGCATTCTGCACTGGTTGCATGCACAAAGAAACACACAGCATGACCAGTGTAGTCCAAATCACACAATAAATCAGCTCAAATGAACGGCGTTTGAGTTTAAGCAGAAAATTGTCATGCAAAGATGTGGTTACTAAACCAAGACAATGTTGTCATTGTCTGGAAACGGCCTTACACCTCGGATATCGCTCTTTTTGATAATCATTCAGGGGAATTGTACTCACGTCTTGGCTCTCGAGGTCCGTCCACGGTGACTTTAATAGCACGGTGGTATGTGGCGACCTGGGGTGGGCCAGTGAACACTGTGATGGTCAATGTGAAGCTCTTTCCTGAGGACCACAGGAACACACAGATACAATGTCACTTGTCGGTTTGAAAAGGTATTGCTTGATCCAAAAATCTGACAATAAATTCATTCAATCCAAGAAATAAGCATAAGCATTCCCAAATCAATCTTGTTAACATGTTCTTAATATGTAGCTTGAGTGATGTTGCCATTAAAGCAAACTAAATTTAAATTAAACCTTTCTCTAAAAAATATTATGCAGATATTCAAATTTGTAAAGAAAAATGGGAAAACAGAGCTAAATATAAGCAAGTGGTTTCAGATTTTTTAACCCCAATGTTGGTATGTTGAGTGTAGCAGTGACAAAACCGGGAAAGAATTTGTGGTTTACAACAATAACAGATATAGTCCAGTCAGTATTTTAGCAATGTGCAGATGACAAAATAATCTTCATATGATATTTGCATACTTTTCCTAAGTTGTAAAGTGGCATACGGGACTATCTATGCATGGTTGAAAAAAAATAACTAACTCATAACGTTGCCCATACCGGAAAAAGCCTCAGGTAAAGATAGAAACACCCTCAGGCTGCATGAAATAAAGATTCATGCACAATCCCAGTGAGGTGGGTCACATACAGCTGGGAGAAATGAATGAGTTTCCTCTGAAAAGAGACAGCACTACTGCTTTGATGCGCTTTCAAATGCGTTTATGATGTGGATTAGTCAGACAATGTGTTCCAGATTGTTCCCGGGACTCCGCTGTGTCTGTGTGGATGTGTGTGCGTGCATGCGTGTGTGTGTGATCTCTAAATGCAATGAAGCTGCGCTTTGAGGGGGAGAAAGCCATGGCTTGTATGAGGGCTATGAGGGTGGGGTAATTGACTGCAGAAATGAAAGGTACTTTTAATTCGCACACTACGGCGCTTTCCACTCATCCGTCTGCAACTATTTAAAGTGTAACATTTACAGGAAAAATGTGAGCGCGAGGAGCGGGGCCAAAAGGAAAACGACGAGAAGGAAAAGCTTGTGAAAGAATGTGAGCTATGTAAGAGGTAGGGAGTTTTTAGGTGTGTAAACAAGATGGTTTGTAAAGCACAAATCGTTTCAGAAAAATTCTGCTGAGGGGAAATTATTTCTCTGGGACAAGTAACTGAAGGATGCTGTTTTATATTTTTGCTCCACAATTTGTTTTACGAAATCTACATAAAAAATTCATGTCAGTTTATGCATTTCAGGAGTTGTGTCCCTGACTGTCTTTGTCTAAATAAAGAAAAATTAACTGCTATGCTTTCGATTTATTTCTTTTTTTTTTTTTATCACATTGTTGTTTGATTCCAACCACATGCATACATCAGACCACAGACAGACAGACAGATACACAAACAGATTGGTAGATGTGGCACCTCTCCCGCTCCTGCCCACGAAGCGCAGGTCATTGAACCGCGCCACCTGGTTCTTCATGACGGCAGACGCGTTTCTCAGCTCCGCGGAATAATTCTCATCATTTCCCGCCATCACCGTGACCAGAGTCCCGTCAGGAACATCACCCAGAGCCACCACCTGACAAACACACAGAGAAACCCAACAAACCTAATCAGCAACACAAACAAACCCAACAAACCCCAAACAAAGCAAATCCGGGTTGCAACCCTCAAAATAATTATTACAATATAATCTTTCTCATGCACTGAAATGCGTATGACTATAATGTATTGGCGGATAATGTTAATATTCTATTTAGATGCATATGACATATTTAAGACTTGAAGATGATTAGCTCCGCGAGAACTGAGATATAATCAGATATAGGCCTAATCTAGCCTATAAGAAGCAATTTTATTCAAATTACTTTTGACACAATTTCACGGTTGTGAAATATAAAATACATCATATTTAGAAATGAATAACAATTGCATATAGCCTAATAGTATTATTTTCGCAAATAAAACATTATAAAAGAAACGATGTTGTTGCGATAATTACAAAAATATTGTTATATTTCCAATTTATTATATTATTATTATTATTATTATTATTAATAATAATAATAATAATAATAATAATAATAATAATAATAAAACAACAACAACAATAAAAGTTCCATTCAAAGTCTCGAATGGAGAAAAAAGTACCGAATTGTCTGTGATTTGTTCATATTCTGTTCATATTATCAGACAAGCAGAAATATATCAGCACGCTATCAAAAAAGGGGAACAAATATATTTAATCTGCGAGCAGTGTTTAAATTATTCAGTGATATAAAGGCTATATATATATATTTTTTTTTTTTGTCAGTAGCCTATTCCAGGGCACGAACTGGTAAATTAAACTTGGCACGCGCAACAGAATTGCGTTTTGGCGCCCCTATAGTTAACCAAACTATCTTACAGATATTTAAAAACACATTTTTTTTTACTGGATAATGACATATAAATATGTAAAAAATTATTAAAAAAGAGTACTCAATTTGTAGATGTTCCGGTACTGACCCTAACGGAAAACGCTCGCGCAACCTATGGTTGCTATGGTTATCTCCTCAGGAGAGCACGAGTACTGCTCTCGAGCAGCTATTTGGCGCGTTCTGGCTGACTTTTTAACAGAGCCATGAAATAAGTTATATTAAAGAAAATAATTTACCTTAAAGGCCACAGGCAGAGTTTTGTTGCACCTCCAGTGTGAAGGCAGGACCGAGCAGAGAAAGTTTGGGCTGTCCGTGCGCACCAGCTCTCCGGCGTGATCGGCCAGCACGTCCACCACGGAGCGGCTCTCCACAGGCCGCCCGGACCGCAGTGGACCCGGTGCGCTCATACTCGGGCTCTCGGGCACTTTTGGGCACGGGAACGAGGCGGAGGGCGGCGTGAACCGTCTGCTCGTGCTCGGGTCTACGGGAATATGCATTACAACAGATTACAAATGAGACCCCGCGAAGAGCTCAGTCACCCAAGTGAAGTAAGTACAGAAAGTCCGTGGTACTGGACACGGAAAACTCCTCCGTGATCGTTTACTTTGCGCTTCAGTGTCCCACAAAAGGATGCAGAAGCGTTAAAGCGCGCTTGAGTTTCCCACTGACTTCAGCAAAAACCAAAAAACCGCAAGCACACACATTCGCGCGCGCACACACTCTCGTGCTGCAACTGCGAACTCTCAACGCATATGAAACTATTGTTTTAAAATGCACTTATTAAATGGCATTTATTCCAGAGTGTGCACGGCACGTCTGTGCTGCTCCTGGATGTCAGTTTTACTTTCAGAGCGATACTTTCAGTCCTATCAGTCCAGAGTCTCCGAAAATAAAGTCCATCCAAATTAATCCCACAGTTTCAGAAGAGTTTCTGCAATCAAGTCTCCTTTAGATGTCAAATGTTATGTTTCCAAATGAATGTTCAAGCGTAAAAGTGAGTAAAAAGGAGAAAAAAGTCAGACGTGTATGCACGCTAACGCGGCGCTCTGCGCTATGCAGACAAGAGTTATTTACTCATCTCATTATAGCCTGGAGTACGCTGAGCGCTCCACCAATCAGCGATCAGGGCTGGGTCTAACCGACCAATCAGCGAACAGGGCCGGGTTTGATGCACTCATCAAACGCGCCGAAGCAAAACTGAAAGCTCCTCAGCGATGAACTTAATGAACAATCAATAAATATTTGAATTCTCTCCTCACATGCTATGGCACATAATGGATGAAGGTTTAGAGTCTGCCAGGTGTAAACTTTAAAAACCACAGACAAAATTAAAATATTTTTGGTTGGTTATTTATGTCTGTGTGCCAGTTTATCTTTAGCCTATATTGTTTTTGTAAAAAAAAATAATAAAAAAATAATGTATAATGTATTGAGCAATCAAAAAAAATAAATAACATTAAGTTTCTGCTTCAGCAAATAACTTTCAAACACAATTAGGAGGGCAAAACAGCAGCAATAACAATAATTAAACACATTCAGTCGCAACGTTTAATTTGTGATAACATTAAAAACATATGTTCGCTTATAAAAAATGATAATGTGGAGAAATGTCTGGTCTATCTTCCATGTAGTGCTGAATTCATTTAATTAATGGGCCTGCCCCATCATAACAATACAACAATAATTATGATAATTTATTTTATGAGTCTCACACGGTTTTTAATTAGAATCTAATGAGCTCTTGTGTGGTTGACACACCCTGAGCTCAGGCTGTCGCCACTAGTAGGCGCATGTGTCGTTTAAAAACCTTCAGTGGCTCCTCAAAAAGTGATATAAAGCAACATCAAACTGACACTGAATGCAAAGTGGAAAAGACAGAGAGAAAGGCAGAAAATAAAATTACAGATTATTTACTGATTATCATCAGTTACAGCTGCTCATATGATATAGCCTATAGCCTAATTCATCTTTTTCTATAGAGTTTGCCAGTTTTCCCGATTCTTCCAAAGGTTATTCGTGCAAGCCAACAGAAAATGTGCTCATGTCCTTTAAAACTGACGCTAAAAACGCGACAAAATTAACCCACTGCTGAAGCATCGTTTCAGGTGGGAGTGCAACAGATTACCCCTCCACAAATGACCCGACAGACAGCTAATGCAATAGCCTATAGTGCATATTGCATTACAATATTTATTGCATAATAGCCTATTGAGTAAAAAAAATGGTTTTACTCCGGCTAAAGAATTTAAATGCAATCAGAAATGCAATGTTTTTCTTATATATTTATTTTAAACACAAATGTAATTATTATTAGGACATGTTTCCTATATATTTAAATTGTATTACCATTTAAAAGGATCTACTGACTACAATTGAAGCCAACAGAAATGTTTTTACAGTAGTCATTTGCAATTTTAACAGTGGATTTATTCGTGACGGCCATTAATATTATTTTACTCTGCTTTTATTCGTTATGTTCTTTGCTCATCGAGTGTGTTTCAGCGAGCTATTTATGTGCAGTGGGCTTGAGGTTTGCCTCGTGCTGGCAGGATTCGTGCCAGAGTTCTGCGGGCTTACATGCTGAAGATGAGCTCAGTTTGAAACCAGCGTTTGGTTACATGAGAGGACAATCACTCACTTAAAACACAACAACAAACAAAGAAAAACAAATACACGTGTGCTTAATAATTAGGAATGAATTATTATAATAAAAACAACATCAACCGTGTAAATATAATACAAATCGTTTTTTTTAGTAGCCTATTATTATCATCATCAAAGAATCAGTTTTTTCTTCTTCTGTTTTTTCGCAGGATTTTTGTCGTTTTACCATGATGCTTATCTTGATCGATGCAGGGAAATAATGTGAATATAGAACAGTCTCACCCACGCTGGTCTGAGAGTGCAAAAATGTGCATCTCAAGATCATTTGCATATTTCATCAACATCTGCTCGGTGGACTTGCATGCATCTTCCTCTTTTTACGCCTTCACATTTCCACCCGCTCGCTGGATTGAGTAATATTGTCGAAATAGAAGCACATGTTGACGTGTTGCACACACTCCCTAAACACTTTAAATAAAGCAGAATATGTTGATTAATCACAGCAATGACTGAGTCCCGTTTTACATCATATTTCCTCTCTAAGAACTAGAAAATGTAATTATTTCTAATGAACAATGCATTTCAAATAGGCCTATATATGCGGCGTTGTATTGTTGCGCGCTTGTTATTCTTATTCTTATTATTATAGGCTACGAATAATATGTAGTAGCTTAATATATGCTATAGCATGCAAATATATTCGTAGACCAAATTTAAACGACTGCTAAATGATTTACCCACATGCAATTATTAATTTATTTTTTGGAGCGCAATCTGTCAAGATTGCGTAAAGTAGCTTTGGCGACATCTTTCTAAATATTAGTCATATTAAAAAAAAACAAAAAAAACAACAACAAAAAAACCTGTTGAAACATACAAAAGAATAGGAGTACTTTCATAAAGACACTGTAACATAAATTGTTATTCGGATCACGAAAGTGCCTCCCCAAACACAAGCTGGTAAGCGGTCGTTGTGGATGCATATATCGGTGAGTTTTCAGCATCTGTTCATTATTAATATGTGACCGCACGCGCTCAGACTGACTCCGCGCGGCTGTCATATTCAGACTCCGCGCGCAGTTTCTACGGTTACAGTCGCGCAGCAACGTGCCCTCCCTAATGACGCGCGTCCCTCTGATATGTGATCCGAGCGAGGCGCAGCTTACAGCCCGCGTCAAATACACATCGAGTAATCAAGCGCTGAGAAATGATGTGAGTTGATACAAAGCGCCACGAGCCCTCAAAAACAGCCTAAAGTTCAAACAATAAAAAAAGATATGCCAGACACAGACTCAGAGCGCGCCCACATGCCTTCATTCTTTACAAGGGTATGAGGTTAAATGCCTCCAAGAGTAAAATATCCCTTTGATTTGATTTTTTCCCCAAAAACTGAACAGCAACAAAATCCACCACAGCTCTTTCCCAAACCTGCTTGTCACTTTGCATTGCACAAGCTTCCTGACTGAATGAAGTCACTGCATTTAATGTCGTAATTTTTTTTAAACATTAGTGTTGCAGATTCATAATAAGAATCCAAATATCATTTAAATGCTAAGACAAGCACAGCAAACCTCCTTGGTTTCCTCTTGTACTCATTTACATAAAGAAAAAAAGGGCTGTGAATGGTCCCTCCCTTTCAGACTCGCAAAAATGCAAACTATAAAAGAAACGGTAAAACTTTATTTTACAGTGTCCTTATTGCATATGTTACATGTACTAACTATAACAGTAAATTATGCTTAATTACATGCAACCAAATCCTAATCCAACCCTAACCCTGTGCAGATCATATTATTAATAAGTACTTAAATGTATAATCATATAATAAAGTAACCAAATAAACTATTCATTTAAAAAAGTAAATGGCATGAAACATTAAATGAGTTTATGATTACAGTAAAGCACTATATACTTTATTTTAGATAAGTATGATGTAATAAAGAAGGAAATTGTGTACATTTTATAAAATATATTAAAGTAATTGTTCAACAAAAGTTAAAGGGAAGTTTTTTGTATTTTTTTTTTTTTTTTTTTTAAGTTGAGTCTAAACACGTTACATGGGAGGAAACAAAAAGCATTTGGTTGGCAGAGGATCGACACAGTAACAAACTGCTTTCCATTATGGGAGGGAAATAGATTTATTGCAAAGGATGTGCAACGTGGGCTCATACTGTCTGCTCCAATCAAAATGAAGACGTAATACTGCAGCTCCAAGACATACTAAAAGAAAAACAATACTCGTATAAAATACTTGAGGGCCAAAATGGTTAAATAATCAGAGCATTGGTTAACCATTGCCGATGGGGTTATTTTGGAGTATACTGAAAAATATAATAAATGGTAAAACCATGTTTGCCAATATCTACTCAATATACAGCCAGACCAGAGGCCTTCCACTCCCTTCTGCCATCATCAAAACTTGCATCGAAACATACATTTTGACACAAAAGATGTTGCTCAATCGATACTGTGATCAAATACTCTGAGACCAAAAAATTAATAAATCCAGGAACCCTGTGACAAAGATGTTCGCATGGCAACCTATATTAACTCTTTATCCAATAGCAAGTCAAAAATAACTTCATGTCTCAAAAGTTAATGATGAAAGCATGCATGCACGCACGCACGCACGCACGCACGCAAACACACACACACACACACACACACACACACACACACACACACACACACACACACACACACACACACACACACACACACACACACACACACACACACACACACACACACACACACACACACACAGGAAGCTACTTAGATTTCTTGCAAAAGCAGCTAGACAGTCTGAAGAATACTGAATATGAAGTAACCACAGATATTTGCCCAAATACTCTGGTAAAACATTACTTTATTAGTCATCACCCCCCGAACACACACACACACACACACACACACACACACACACACACACACACACACACACACACACACACACACACACACACACACACACACACACACACACACACACACACACACACACAGGACTCCATACCCGCAGATAAAAATCAAATCGGGGCATAAAATGCTGACATAAGTCTGTGGATTTGCTATCTCCCCCCCCTCTGTGGGCGGCAGCACATTTCTGTACATTTACAAATTACAGAGGGAGCAAGTCTGGAAGCCGCAGAGAGCATTCCTTCCGTACTGTGTCTCCTTGTGTTTCAACTGCGGGTTTGTCTGCCTGAGAAAGCAGCACGGATGACCTGCAGTCAACTCTAAATCTCCCGTTCCCTTTCGGGGAACTCGAGCTGCGTCGAAACGCTGTGAGAACGCCTCTGCGTTAATGCGTCGTGAAGCGCCTGTAGAACCATTCCATCGGAAAAAAGATCGATCGTCGGCGTGATGACGTCATCGACCGGAAGCTATAAAACGTCCGTGAAAACAAACAGGAACTAGCTTCTGTGCCTTCAGTAAGCGATCTGTGTGAACCTGTCTGTCTATTTGGTGTTTTTGTCTGTCTATTGAAAGAGTTTTTCCACCCTTTGTTAAATATTCCATATATATTTCACAAAAAAGAGAAAATAAAATAGATAGAGAAATGGCGAGCGAAAGCAGTAACTTTAAGAGGTGTGTTCATCCCTGCCCACGCTACATCACGAGTGGGGATACACACTCTCTTTGTGTTGCCTGCTTGGGAGCGCAGCATGCCCAGGCAGCCCTCGAGGGGGCTGCTTGCGAGCACTGTGAGCGTATGCCACTGAGAACGCTGCGCTCCCGCCGGGCACTCTTCGAGGAGGGTGCCTCGGCTCGTGTTCCCCGCGGCTCTGGTCCCGCTGCTGCCGAGGCAGAGCGGAGGCTGCAGTCGTGGGGTTCACAATTGGATGTTGCGGAGGGGTTTGAGACGGGCGCTGCCTTATCTCTGCCCTCACCCGCTCCATCCAGCGGTTCTTCTCGGGGCTTGGAAGCACGCATTGCGGTTTCTTCCCCCCCGAGAGAGCCGCCGGTGCTCCAACTATCCAGCTCCGAGGAGGTGGACGTTGAGAGCATCGCGACTGAAGATTCGCCACTTCAGTCCCCTGCGAGTGATGAGCTCGTTGAGGTTCTAACGCGAGCCGTGGCCAGATTAAACATCGACTGGCCCGTAGAAAGATCTGAGGCAGGAAAAAGACGTTCTAGTAAATTAGACGAAAGATTCCTGCCCGCTCGCGCTTCAGAACCTCAGCGGCGGGGCCTGCCATTCTTTCATGATTTGCACACCGAGGTGGCAACATCATGGAGGAGACCGGCATCTTACCGTGTGTTCAGCCCTCAGACTACGGTCTATAGTAACATCATTGGGCTGAAACACTACGGTTATGGGGCGATGCCAAAGGTAGAAGAGACGCTTGCGAGCCATCTCTCGCCTTCCTCGGCATCGTCCCTAAAGGCCCCGACTTTGCCCACCAGACCATTGAAAACAACGTCGGCGCTGGTGGGCAAAGCGTACTCAGCGGCAGGTCAGGCTGCTGCATGCCTTCACACCATGGCAATTATGCAGGCTTATCAGGCTGACCTGCTTAGGGACCTAGATGGACGCGATGAGGTGGGGGGTGATGTCATAAATGAGCTTAGAACAGCAGCTGATATAACTCTCCGGGCCACCAAAGAGACGGCCAGATGTGTTGGCCGCTCGATGGCAGCATTGGTGGCTACGGAGAGACATTTATGGCTCAACCCCACCGAAATCAAAGAGAGGGAGAAGAGCTTTCTGCTCGACGCGCCGCTGTCTCCTGGTGGCCTCTTCGGTGACGCAGTACACACTGTCACCGAGAGGTTCCAGGAGTCAAAGAAACAAGCTGCGGCGCTGAAGCAGTTTCTCCCTCTCCGAGTCCAGGTCCCTGGGGCTGCCGCTGACATCAGGCAGCCCAAGCCGAGTACGAGCTCAGCTCACAGGGCACAACAAAAGCAGAGCGTCGCCGCTCGGGCTCCCCCTCAGCGCGGGGACCAGGGGCGGCGCTCTCAGACGAAGCCTTCGAGGGGCAGGGCTGATCTGCGGACAGTCCTGATCGCCAAGAAGGCTTCGTCGAAGCGTTCCTGACGCCAGAAGCGTCAGGACGCTGAGGGTGGTTCCCCCCGTGGGGAAACGGTGCTTACCCCTGCCTACGGTACCCGTTTCCCTACGGCACCCTCGGGGGGCCGCGCTGCCAACCCTGCCGCAATGCCGGGGCGCAGTCGGTCTCCGCGGGCCACCCGAGGGTGGTCCGCACCCCCTTCGGGGGGTCCCCGAGCAGTCAAGTCAGTTGTTCCCTGCCGGTCCGCCGCTTCAGGGCACTGTGCTTGTTGCTCAAAATACACCAGAGGCCAGCCTCGAGAGGCTGGTTCCCTTAGTAGATTTTCTAGACGAATGGAAACGTCTATCAGATATATCTCAGTGGGTCCTGCAGATAGTAGAAAAGGGGTATGCCATTCAATTCAGAAGTCGGCCACCTCCTTTCTGCGGCGTCCTACCTACAGTGGTGGGCCCGGAGCAGGCTCTGGTAATGGCACAGGAAGTAGAGACACTCCTGCAAAAAGGGGCTATAGAGAGGGTTTCCCCTCCCAGCAGGGAGTCTGGCTTTTACAGCCGTTACTTCATCGTGCCCAAGAAGGATGGGGGCTTACGCCCGATATTAGATCTGCGGCTATTGAATCGCTCGGTGGCCAAGCTCAAATTCAAGATGCTTACACTCAGACAGATTGTAGCGCAGGTCAGATCGGAGGATTGGTTTGTCACCATAGACCTCAAAGATGCGTATTTTCATGTCTCCATCCGTCCACATCACAGGAAGTTCCTGAGGTTTGCCTTCGGGGGAGAGGCATACCAATATCGTGTACTTCCCTTCGGTCTAGCACTGTCACCCCGCACGTTCACCAAGTGTGTGGATGCAGCTCTGGCGCCGCTGCGTCTTCAGGGCATCCGCATACTGAACTACATCGACGACTGGCTGATTCTAGCGAATACAGAGCAGATGGCGGTTCAGCATCGAGATGCTGTTCTCGCCCATATGTCGAAGCTGGGGTTGAGGCTGAACGCCAAGAAGAGTGTGCTTTCTCCGGCTCAGAGAACCACTTTTCTAGGTGTGAACTGGGACTCGATAATTATGCGGGCGCAATTATCGCCAACACGCATAGCGTCGATCCTGGCAGCCGCCAAAGAACAGAAGCTAGGCCGAGCCGTCACTGTGAAACAGTTCCAGAAACTGTTAGGTCTCATGGCAGCAGCGTCCAACGTGATACCTCTTGGCCTACTGTACATGAGGCCACTGCAGTGGTGGCTCAAAACACACGGGTTCTCCCCGAGGGGAAATCCGCTCCGCACGATCAAAGTCACGCGGCGATGCCTACGTGCTCTGGTCATGTGGAAAAACCCGGGGTTTTTATCTCAGGGTCCCGTGTTGGGGGCTCATGTTCGTCGCGTAACGCTAACGACAGACGCCTCCCTCACGGGCTGGGGGGCGACCATGAGTGGTCGCTCATCCCAGGGTCTATGGCAGGAACATCAGCGGCACTGGCACATAAATCGGCTAGAGATGCTCGCAGTGTTTCTTGCATTGAAACAGTTCCTGCCCGACCTCAGGGGCCACCACGTACTAGTCAGAACAGACAACACGTCCGTGGTGGCCTATATAAATCACCAGGGGGGTCTGAGGTCTCGTCCGTTGGACAAATTGGCACATCGGATCCTCCTGTGGGCCCAAGGGAAATTGCTGTCAATCAAGGCAGTATATATCCCGGGGGCCCTAAACCAGGAAGCAGACAACCTGTCGAGACAGGGGCCGAGGCCCGGGGAATGGAGACTCCACCCAGAGGTGGTGGAGCTCCTATGGAAGGTTTATGGGAAAGCAGAGATAGACCTGTTCGCTTCGGCAGAGAACTCTCACTGCCCGCGGTGGTTTTCTCTGACCCATCCGGCTCCGCTGGGGCTGGATGCCATGGTACAGGAGTGGCCGAGGCTGCCTCTGTACGCCTTCCCCCCGATTGTTCTGCTTCCAGGAGTTCTGGAGAGGGTACGCCGGGACGGGGCCCAGGTACTCCTAGTGGCCCCGAACTGGCCGACCCGAGTATGGTTTTCGGACCTGATATCTCTCCTGGAAGGCTCTCCGATGGAGATTCCGACCAGGAGGGATCTACTCTCTCAGGCGGGCGGGAGATTCCTGCACCCACGCCCGGAGATGTGGAAACTGTGGGCCTGGCCTCTGAGGGGGCTAGGCTCATAGAGGAGGGTCTCTCGGCCGAGGTCGTAGAGACCATCCTACACTCCAGAGCTCCGTCCACAAGGAAGCTGTACGCTTTGAAATGGAGACTTTTCTCAGCTTGGTGCAGAGAACGCCAGTGGGATCCAGTTAACTGCCCGGTTGGTACAGTGCTGGAGTTCCTGCAGGAAAGGTTCTCTGCAGGGTTGACCCCCTCCACACTTAAGGTGTACGTGGCGGCCTTGGGCGCTGTCCACGTCCCTTGCAGTGGAGTGTCTTTGGGAAGACACCCTCTAATTACACGCTTCCTTCGTGGCACATTAAGGTTGAGGCCAGTTATGCACTCGAGGGTCCCGGCATGGGACTTGGCCATTGTTTTAAGGGGCTTGTCCGGACCTCCGTTCGAACCTTTGGAGGAGGTTTCGGATAAGTTCCTCACCCTAAAAACTATCTTCCTTTTGGCCATTTCATCTCTTAAAAGGATAGGAGATATTCAGTCCCTGTCAGTAGGGCCCTCATGTCTAGAGTTCGCGCCTGGGATGGTGAAAGCATTTCTGCATCCCAGGCCGGGTTATGTCCCCAAGGTTCCTACGAGCCCACGGGGCCCCATCACTCTACAAGCCTTCTGTCCTCCTCCATTCTTGACGTCAGACCAGGAAAGATTAAATCTGCTGTGTCCGGTGAGGGCACTGGATACTTATGTCCACAGAGCTGCCCTGTGGAGAAAAACTGAACAATTGTTTGTTTGCTTCGGACCCCCTAAGAAGGGGGCTCCTGTATCCAAGCAGAGGATGAGCAAGTGGGTGGCCGAGGCCATTTCACTTGCTTATGAAGCTGCCGGGCAGCCATCTCCTTTGGCTGTCCGGGCACATTCTACCAGGGGTATGGCTGCTTCTAAAGCACTTTTGTCGGGGGCTTCCCTCCATGATATATGTAACGCGGCCGGATGGTCGTCTCCTTCTACCTTCGTCAGGTTCTACGAACTAGACCTGGCATCTACTGTAGGGGCACAGGTTCTCTCGTAACCGTGTGCGCTTCGGCTTCACACATACGAGACACTTGGTCCTATGGCGATGTGGGTATAAGCGTTCTCACAGCGTTTCGACGCAGCTCGAGTTCCCCGAAAGGGAACGTCTCAGGTTACGTATGTAACCCTAGTTCCCTGAGGGAACGAGACGCTGCGTCGCTCTGCCATACTCCCGGCGTGTCCGTGATCACTTACTTCAGGCTTTATCAGAAGTTAGTTCCTGTTTGTTTTCACGGACGTTTTATAGCTTCCGGTCGATGACGTCATCACGCCGACGATCGATCTTTTTTCCGATGGAATGGTTCTACAGGCGCTTCACGACGCATTAACGCAGAGGCGTTCTCACAGCGTTTCGACGCAGCGTCTCGTTCCCTCAGGGAACTAGGGTTACATACGTAACCTGAGACGTTTACATGCTTGAATCTCAGCCCCACCTCATATCAGGTGTCCCTAATGACATCATCGCAGTGTCCTATGTAGGGTGCGAAGTCTTTGTGATGTCATCTTTTGATTTTCATTGCATGCAGCTAATACTTTGTAAATAAATGTACATTCAAATGAGGAAAAAACATCAATGCACGCTCATATTAATAGACTATATAAACGCTCTCGGTCCTGTTGACTGTAATGAAGCTCAGTTTACCGTCTTTTGTCAAATTCAGTGAAGCTTGTGGTGAATGATTCACTCTTAGGCTATAATTCGTTTTATATTTTAAGTAAAGCATGTCAGATCAAAGCATATTTTGCCGATGGATGAATCTGAATTGTTATTGCGGAGAAATATTACAGATGACGGCATTTGCAACGAATATGGATCTTTTCAGTGAATGTAAAACAAACAATTATTTTGTATTTCTATCCAGAAGCGTTTACTCTGTCACAGAGCACAGAATTCAAACCATATTTCCTCACAGGAACCGTCTAGGATGGAGAACCGTTAAAAGTCTCCAAAAAACTCTTCACTCAATGAAATTTAGATGACAGTGTTTGTCTGTGACACCAGCCTTCTTAATTTCTTAATAATTATTAAAGTGATAAGGTATACAAATACTAATTTGAGCATTTTTTTGCACAGCTGAATGTACAAGAAGTATCTATTTGACAAGAAATCATTATGAACTAATGAACAGAGAATCTTATGTGACATAACACTGAAAATGCATAATGGAATGTGTCATCAAAACAGTCTGTTTTTCATAGAGCAAGTAGGAAGTGTTTTACGAAGAGAGATCTGAGTTAATGTTTGCGGTAGAAAAGTACAAGGATTTATTACGCTGTTAGGAATATTGAGACTCCGCAGCAAGAACTGTCTGAGTAAAATGCCTCCCTTGAGAAATAAATCAAATGCTGTTTTATGGAGATATGTGCAATTCCAATGTCATTTCCTCTTTCAGTTGGATTTGGACTAACTTCATGGTGGTATAGTCGCCCACCTGGCCCCTAGAGGAGGCTACGGCCTGTGCATCAGCTGAAGGGAGACCTCTGAAACACCACTGGCTGGAGACACAGGAAACATCAGCACAAAGTAAGTCCTGATTTGCAAACGTTACATATGCCAGTGTATGCACGGTCTCCCTGGCTCTTTCTACTTGTTTAAATGTTCAAAACAAGTCCTCATAAACATCAATTCAGTTTTGAGATTTAATAGTATTTTGCTTGAATCTCTTATGTTTGCACATCATCTGTAAAGACAGAAACACCTGCAAGCACATTTGCAGGCCCCCCCCCCCCACACACACACACACTCGTGAGATGACTTTGTCTCTCACTATGTATTTGATGATGTGATACTGAATCTGTAATTTACAGTAATTACGTGATTCAGAAAAGTGTGAGGCAGTTAAAATCTACAAAAACAGAATAATCTAAAAGAAAACCCCAGCAAATCTGCAGATTGTGCATAAATTCAGCACAGGGCTTTCTCTTTATTAAAATGTGCAGAGGAAGTTTACATGCTTTAAAGGTCTAAAAAGATAACAAGACATTTAATTAAGCCAGAGAGAGGGGGGGGGGTGAAAAATGACCAACATTATCGAGAGTTCTGCGTTAAAGTCCTTTAAAAAATTTCTTAGGGATTTGATACTACTGCATAAACCCACTAAAACACATTTCACTGTAATGAACAGAAGGCTGATTTTTCCCACCACAATGCATTTAAAATATTTGTGTTACTCAAGCCAGAAAGTCTCTTTCTCAGACTGTTCAAGTCTACTCTTTGAAAATGTTCTTTCATATGTGGTCAGACAACGTACAGCGTTTCATTAATCATAAAATTGACCCCAGCACTTTTTGCCTCTGCGACTGTGGTTGACCGATGGAGTTCACAACACGAGAATCACCATGACTCTGTCGTATGCTTATGATGTCAATCACATGGAGTCATCACCACTATCTTACACACACAAACTTGTGTATATGAATTTGTGTGTGTGTTGAAGGTTTCATCAAAGACTGCTTCTTATTGGTGATTCTAATGCCCAGTACACATTGTACAATTTTGGTCTGTCCCAGAAGAAAGTAGCCTAGGATACAGCCGAACTTAGCCCCGCCTACAACATTTGAGGTTGGGAAGTTCGGTCTGGACTTGATCCGGCTGGGCGGTCTTTATACGAAGATGGACACATGATCAACAGTAACGCAATCATCCACGTCACCAAAGAGCGCTTGGGTTGAATTTGTTTACTTAACGGAGAACTTGTTCGTATATGCATTAACCTTTACAATTTCTCTCAAAAATGATGAGTGTGTTGGTAAGTTGGTCCGTGTATCCATAACTTCTTTTTACAACACCAGCAAAGATCATTTACACTCATCCTCATCTTCTTCTTCTTCTTCTTCTTCTTCTTCTTCTTCTTCTTCTTCTTCTTCTTCTTCTTCTTCTTCTTCTTCTTCTTCTTCTACCTCTTCTAGTGTGTTTGCGTGCAGTTGAGGTTCAAAGACGGTTGTTGTCTTAAAACTTAAAATTTAAAACTAAAAAGTACTACCTCAAAATTGACATACCAAGTTAGCCTTTTTTCCCTAGCCATCCCCTCATCCATATTTTCCTCTTTCTTTCAGCACACATGAAAATCACAATTGCCAAAGTGCTATTCCTCTTGCTCTAATTATTTAACACCAGTGCATGCTGTTGACATTTTACTCTTCTGCACTAACTTGCGTCGTAGCCTACGAATCAATAGGTGTCATCATCATAGTCTACATCAATGTAGTACCCTAGTTTATTATATAAATGTCATACATTATGATTTGTAATGATCTTATAGGATGATATAGGTCTGTAGCAGGCATTGAATAAAAAGCATTTGGAATCCTGAAAAATTAAACCTTTTACACTTTTTTTTAAATATAAGCCTTAGACTAAACAAATAGCTATATACAACCTGTCCTCCAAAAAATACGACTCTATAGGTCGTTTTTCAAGCCCCTTATTACGATCTATATTTACGTTTTAAAGTCATGCGCCCACTAGATGGCGTAAAAATAATGACAGTGTCGCGTTACGTCTGACGCCATGAAATGACGTATGACTATCATTGCCAATCAAAATGCGTGCTCATTTTAATGCAATGTGTGGACTTTTTACCACCATTTGTCCTATTTCCATTTAGCAAAAATATTGTTTTTAATTTACAACTACACCCACCCCATCCCTAAACCTACCCAGTGATTTATAGTGCATACACACTTTATGAGCACGTGTTCCCTGGGATCGAAGTCACGATCGCATGATCACATGTTGTTGTTGTATAGTGCAATGCTTTACCAATTGAGCTATGCAAAACCTGAAATGTTAAGCAGATAAAAGGGAAAAATGCTTTTAAATGAAAGTGTCCTGCTGTCAATAGGAGGAAAACTTTAGAAAACGCTCCTGTGCGTCGTACTTAATTAGTTAAAATATTGTCGATAGGGGCGCAACTTTAGTAAACACTCATATGGGTCGTATTTCAAGGAAGTGACAAACGACCTATATAGGCGTATTGATTGGAGGACATGTTGCAACATAGGCACTGTTATAAAGTTTTAGATACTATACTGTACCATAAGATGACGTATCTTTTAAAGGCGAAGTGTGTAATTTCCGTGCCTATAGTGCCACCAAATAAAAACACAAATTAATGATTGTTCTCAAACAGGTTTATTGAGCACCATCTGCAGTTGGAAGGCAAATAGATTGTCCTGCCCCCCAAATAGGGTGACCACCTGGCTATTGATCTGTGTGCTCTCACATTACAATAATGCACTCTTAAATGAACTATTAACATGAGATGAAAGTCGTGTCTGAAAGTTGCAGTCATTTTTTTTATTGGTTAAAATGAGTGGAGAATATCTCGTGATTTTCCGTAGGTGCACGGCCATTTTCACGGGATCGGTGCATTTGCATTGGAAATATTTGTCATTAGGATGGATGATAACATGCTTTAAATCATCAATTTGGGCAGCGTTTAGCAGCTCTTGAGGTTCTTATCCAGTATGTAAGATGAAATCCTTGCTGGTTTAGCCATGTTTACTGACTTTGATGAGGCTTTCACTTATTCCTTTGTCCCGTTAGTTGCCTTCAGTGGGAAAACCTCTCTCCACAATTGCGTTGGTTGGTTATTTTCTCAGCTAGAACATGACGGCTTCACAAATATATTTTTAAATGTCAGTCACAGTTTTTATTATATTTCTTACTGTGGTATTATAATTTCAGGGACGACAAATAATAATAAAACAGACATAACTGAATACAGACACTACACTGTAAAAAAAGGCAAATTTTGAACTTTTGCAGTACAATCGACTTGGATGTTTAAGTTATTTCAACTTAAATTATGTTAAACTGACTTTAAAAAATGAGTTACATCTTATATAACAAATAAAAAAAGTTTAACATTTCTTAACTTATTTTGATGAGTTAAAACAATGTAAAAACATATGTTGTTATAACTTATTGATCATATAATTTTTTACAGTGTATTTACCTCTTGCGGTACGTGGGTCAAAGCTCTCAATTTCGGGACTGTCCAGCAAAATGCAGGATGGGTATAACCCTACCCCAAACACACATCATTGGTTTATTCAGTGTTAAATGGGTTTGGCTGGTTTAGATACTTGAACACACAGAGCAATGTTTTGAATATAGTGCCACAATGTTTGTGAATGGCTATTTATTGTGAAGCATTTATAGTTTCTCCATATTCAGCATGGATAAAGAATAAAGTATATAAAAGATTACACACACAACCTTTAAAACTAAAACGTTTTTTATTTTCTTTAAAACAAAAAATCCCTTAAAGGGATAGTTCCCCCAAAAATGAAAATCCTGTCATTAATTACTCACCCTCATGTCGTTCCAAACCCATATGTCTTTCGTTCATCTTCGCAATGTAATTACCAATTTCAAGGCCCAGAAATCAAAACACTGTTAAAACAGTCCATGTGACTCCAGTGGTTCAACGTTATGAAGCGACAAGAACCAAAAAACAAACAAAAATAGTTTCTCCTCCTCTGTGTCAGTCTCCTAGCACAGTTTACATTGTTACTGCAGTGCAGAGCTTTCTAGTTCTACGTCGATTGCAGACTCACCATTGGCCGATGCTGTTCACGTGAACACCACAAAGAATGCATGGGATGAGGATGCAGAAGCTGACCAATGTAAAACTGTGTAGGAGACCGACACAGACAAGAAGAAACTGTTGCATAAAGTCATTTTTTGTTTGTTTTTTGGGCACAAAAAGTATTCTCATCACTTCAATAAATTAAGATAGAACCACTCTAGTCACATTTTAGACTATTTTAACAATGTCTTTACTACCTTTCTTGACCTTGAAATTGTTCATTAAATAGCTGTCAATGGAGGGGTCAAAGAGCTCTCAGATTTCATTAAAAATATCTCAATTTGTGTTCCCAATATGACTGGCCCTGCGTCCCAATTCACATACTATCCATCCTAAATAGTATTCGAAAATAGAATTAGTATGTCCCAAATCGTAGTATGTTGAAAAGAGTATTCCAAAGATTCCCGGATGGTTTACTACTTTCGGTCAGAATTCGAAGTACGGATCGATGTGCACTTTATCGGCTGATATTGCCCACAACTCATTGCGAATTGGACGAGGATTCGATTAGAACTACAAACGGGGATAAAAAACTACAAACATGACGGATATGCGAGTCCGACGGTTAAGTAGAGAGGTTTAGATAAAGGGTTTTGAGTGACCAACTATCAGTATTGAACCTGACTAAAATATATTTATTCAGTGTTGTCCACATT